>NC_139988.1:79325525-79423025 GCF_964263955.1 Coregonus lavaretus | reverse complement strand
TGAGTCACTTGGGGGGTTGGGCCGCCATGTTTGTCTCTTATATGCTCATTTGTTTAACTTCCTCATTACTACTGTACAGTACTGAACTGAACTGTCGGAATACTATTGTACTGTGTAAAGATGGCTGCTACATCGTCATCTGGGCATCTTGAGTCAATTTATCACAGCTGCAAAACACATTTCCAGTATGAGATAATGAAGCTAATCCGATGACGGTAATGCTAAACATGCACATGGAGAGAGACTGTGGCCATCTTTTTTTTTTTTTTGCTGACTTCATTATCCAAATTGAATTAGGCTGTATAAAAAACCCCTAGAGTCGAATGACGCACACAATCTAATTAGCATAATAAACAAATCCCCATCAAAATCCATCTGTTTAAACTAGAGATATCGGGGGTGTATTCATTACAGAAACCGTTTACGTTTAAGAACCAAACGAAAGCAAACAGAGCAAAACTAGAGTTTCTATTGGACAAATTCAGGTAGGTCCCTCCCCATTTTGTTCCGTTTGCTTCCGTATAAGAAATGTTTTGCAACAGAATCAGCGTAATGAATACACATTTTGCATGGGCTGTGTCTCAATCCACCGCATCCGCCGATGTCGGCCTTCCGCATCTGCGATGGAAGGTGGCAGAGCTACAGCAGTGTTTATCAGAACAGGAAAATCGGTCTTCTCACGAACGGTTTGGGCTAGAAACTAATATGACCCCTCTATGGAAAGCTGAGACTCTTTTGCTCTACCCTACAAGTGTCACTGGACTCGTCTGAAGGTAACCCATTACGGGGACGCAAAATGAATGGAAGTGAATAGGCCATTTCCACAAAGGTATATGGGCTGTAACGTAACAAAATGTGGAAAAAGTCAAGGGGTCTGAATACTTTCCGATGGGTCATTTCACTGTAAAAATAAAATACTAAAATAATCGGAGCTTTCTTATATCTCTCAGATATAGGACAGGTACAAAAACATATTTCCTTATCTGTTTTTCCATGTATGAATGTGTTATTCAATGTGTTTCTATGGGCTAATAGCAGTAAGGCCAAATTCAATGTTTCATAAAATATTATTTTTATATATATTTTTGATACCTACAGGGGTCGTAAAATTCCAAATCAAATAGCTAAATGATCCTTGGTATGACCATCTTAAAACAAATCCATATGATAGCTTAGTAGAAACCCAGCCTCGGACCCTTAGACTCTAGGTGGTTTTCAATTGTAAACTTACTGACATACTGTCAACCTTAACATATAGTCTGAATAGAAAATTACAGTAGCCTACTAGAAATATAGTTTCAAGTCAAACCATATAGGCTACCGTAGAATGTACTAACCTAGACTGTGCAAAGATGACAGACCTGACAGAAACGCTTCCTTCTGTCACCGTATTTGTAAACACTAAACCTCAATACATGGATGGATATTTAATGAATGTTTTTTTCATGGCACAGATGACATCAATCTGACATCAGTGTATGTATGGATGACCACATGCTATGATCCAGCCTGGGGCAGAAGTCTCTACAATCCCAGTGGTACCTTTGACCCCATCAATGCTCATTCAACCATGACTAGCAAAGGGTAAAGTGGGATGAACTTTAGAGCATCAGCTAGCCTCAGTTTACAGTGAACATCACTATTCACATACACTCACAAACATACACACAAATACACATACTTTTCATCACATAAATGCATGCATTCACATGCACATACACACACAGACACACACACATGCACACACGCGCGCACACACACACACACACTGCTCTGAAGATGCTCCAAGGCATGTGGGTCTTCTCTCCACCGAGCTGCCAGGCCCCATCTTCGTTAGTGTCAGCAGCAGTGTCGGCGCTCTGGGTTAAAAGCTTTAAATATGAATCATGATATTACAGAGTACGCCAACATGCGGAAACGGGAGAGACAGGGATAGAGAAAGGAATGTGAGGAGACAGTGGAAAGGGCAGCTTTTATCAGGAGCCACAGCCACGGTTTGTCAAGGACAGGACTGGTGCCACATCCTCAGAGAAGAAGACCATAAAACAGTGTGTGTTGCTATCAGTGTATGTGTAGAGGGGGCATACACAGACAGGGCTGATGGGCAAGAGGCTGACATTCGAAGAGAGCGATATGAACGTGTCAAAATCAAGGGGACGGGGAAGGAAGGCTATTGAAACCAAGTAAGGATGAGGATGAGGACAGGAGAGTGGAGAGGTCAGGTGTTGACGGACCAGGCAAGCAATAGAGAAAGGTGGAGAGAGAAAGAGGGAGAGATAAATAGTACTTTAACTATTTGCACATTGTTACAACACTGTATATATACCTAATATGACATTTGAAATGTCTTTATTCTTTTGGAACTTCTGAGTGTAATGTTTACTGTTAATCTATTGTTTATTTCACCTTTGTTTACTATCTACTTCACTTGCTTTGGCAATGTAAACATACGTTTCCCATGCCAATAAAGCCCTTAAATTGAAATTGAACTGATAAAGGTAACCCAGGTTGCAACGGGTTCTCTCTCTTTCCCTCCCTCCCTCCCTCCATGGGAAACATATGTTTACATTGACAAAGCAAGTGAAATAGATAATAAACAAAAGTGAAATAAACAGTCAGAAATGAGCAGTAAACATTACACTCACAGTTTCAAAGGAATAAAGACATTTCAAATGTTATATTATGGCTATGTACAATGTTGTAACAATGTGCAAATAGTTGAAGTACAAAAAGGAAAATAAATAAATATAAATATGGGTTGTATTTACAATGGTGTTTTTTCTTCACTGGTTGCCCTTGTGGCAACAGGTCACAAATATTGCTGCTTTAAAGGCACACTGTGGTATTTCACCTAATACATACAGTGAGGGAAAAAAGTATTTGATGCCCTGCTGATTTTGTACGTTTGCCCACTGACAAAGAAATGATCAGTCTATAATTTGAATGGTAGGTTTATTTGAAAAGTGAGAGACAGAATAACAACAAAAAAATCCAGAAAAACGCATGTCAAAAATGTTATAAATTGATTTGCATTTTAATGAGGGAAATAAGTATTTGACCCCTCTGCAAAACATGACTTAGTACTTTGTGGCAAAACCCTTGTTGGCAATCACAGAGTTCAGACGTTTCTTGTAGTTGGCCACCAGGTTTGCACACATCTCAGGAGGGATTTTGACCCACTCCTCTTTGCAGATCTTCTCCAAGTCATTAAGGTTTCGAGGCTGACGTTTGGCAACTCAAACCTTCAGCTCCCTCCACAGATTTTCTATGGGATTAAGGTCTGGAGACTGGCTAGCCTACTCCAGGACCTTAATGTGCTTCTTCTTGAGCCACTCCTTTGTTGCCTTGGCCGTGTGTTTTGAGTCATTGTCATGCTGGAATACCCATCCACGACCCATTTTCAATGCCCTGGCTGAGGGAAGGAGGTTCTCAACCAAGATTTGACGGTACATGGCCCCGTCCATCGTCCCTTTGATGCGGTGAAGTTGTCCTGTCCCCTTAGCAGAAAAACACCCCCAAAGCATAATGTTTCCACCTCCATGTTTGACGGTGGGGATGGTGTTCTTGGGGTCATAGGCAGCATTCCTCCTCCTCCAAACACGGCGAGTTGAGTTGATGCCAAAGAGCTCCATTTTGGTCTCATTTGACTACAACACTTTCACCCAGTTCTCCTCTGAATCATTCAGATGTTCATTGGCAAACTTCAGACGGGCATGTATATGTGCTTTCTTGAGCAGGGGGACCTTGCGGGCGCTGCAGTATTTCAGTCCTTCACGGCGTAGTGTGTTACCAATTGTTTTCTTGGTGACTATGGTCCCAGCTGCCTTCAGATCATTGACAAGATCCTCCCATGTAGTTCTGGGCTGATTCCTCACCGTTCTCATGATCATTGCAACTCCACAAGGTGAAATCTTGCATGGAGCCCCAGGCCGAGGGAGATTGACAGTCTTTTGTGTTTCTTCCATTTGCGAATAATCGCACCAACTGTTGTCATCTTCTCACCAAGCTGCTTGGCGATGATCTTGTAGCCCATTCCAGCCTTGTGTAGGTCTACAATCTTGTCCCTGACATCCTTGGAGAGCTCTTTGGTCTAGGCCATGGTGGAGAGTTTGGAATCTGATTGATTGCTTCTGTGGACATGTGTCTTTTATACAGGTAACAAACTGAGATTAGGAGCACTCCCTTTAAGAGTGTGCTCCTAATCTCAGCTCGTTACCTGTATAAAAGACACCTGGGAGCCAGAAATCTTTCTGATTGAGAGGGGGTCAAATACTTATTTCCCTCATTAAAATGCATATCAATTTATAACATTTTTGACATGCTGTCAGGATCGTTGAGAGACGGGTCAGAACAAGGTGCAGCGTGATATGCGCACATATTTATTAATACGAATAAACACTTGACAAAATAACAAAACAATGAAACGTGAAGCTCAAACAGTGGCTACACACAACAAGCCAAACACGAGTCAAGATCCCACAACTAAGGTAGGCAACCAGGCTACCTAAGTATGATCCCCAATCAGAGACAACGAGCGACAGCTGCCTCTGATTGGGAATCACAACCGGCCAAACAAAGAAATAACAAACTAGATCTACAACATAGAAATACAATAACATAGATCTCAACAGAAACTCACACCCTGACCCTACCAACAAGAGTTTTCAGGGCGTGACAGTACCCCCCCCCCCCCAAAGGTGCGTACTCCGGCCGCACCAACCTGACTCATTAGGGGAGGGTCCGGGTGGGCATTCAGCCTCGGAGGCGGCTCCGGCTCCGGCTCCGGGCGTGACGACCTCTCCCTCTCTGCCTCCCCGTTGCACCCCTGGTCTGGTCTGGACCTCGGCGCGATGCTTCCCCTCTCCTTCCTCCCACGATGCACCAAGCCCTGTCTGGACCCTGGTGTGGGAGGCCCCAAACCTGGAGAGGGGCTGACGTCTGGGCCTGGATCGGCAATCCTCCCGCGATGCACCAAGCCCTGTCTGGACCCTGGTGTGGGAGACCCCGACCCTGGAGAGGGGCTGACTTCTGGGTCTGGAGTGGAGCCGCTGACCGGAGCTGAACTGGACCCCGGTAGAGTGGACTGCTCTGGCTCCGGAGTGAAACCGCTGACCGGAGCTGGACTGGGTACCGGTGGAGCGGACTGCGCTGGCTCCGGAGTGGATCCGCTGACCGGAGCTGGACTAGGCACCGGTGGAGCGGACTACTCTGGCTCCGGAGTGGAGCCGATGACCGGAGCTGAACTGGACCCCGGTGGAGCAGACTGCCCTGGCTCCGGAGTGGAACCGCTGACCGGAGCTGGACTTGGCACCGGTGGAACGGACTGCTCTGGCTCCGGAGTGGAGCCGCTGACCGGAGCTGAACTGGGCACCAGTGGAGCGGACTGCTCTGGCTCCAGAGTGGAACCGCTGACCGGAGCGGGACTGGGAACACGCACCACTGGTCTGGTGTGAGGAGCAGACACGGGTCGTGCCGGACTGGAGACACGCACCACTGGTTTGGTGCGAGGAGCAGGCACGGGCCGTGCCGGACTGGATACACGCACCACTGGTTTGGTGCGGGGAGCAGGTAGGGGGCGTACCGGGCTGGCGAAATGCACCACTGGTTTGGTGCGGGGAGCAGGTACGGGGCGTACCGGGCTGGCGACATGCACCACTGGTTTGGTGCGGGGAGCAGGTACGGGCCGTACCGGACTGGATATGCGCACCACTGGTTTGGTGCAGGGAGCAGGTAGGGGGGTACCGGGCTGGCGACACGCATCACTAGTTTGGTGCGGGGAGCAGGTACGGGCCGTACTGGACTGGATACACGCACCACTGGTTTGGTGCGGGGAGCAGGTACGGGGTGTACCGGGCTGGCTACACGCACCACTGGTTTGGTGCGGGGAGCAGGTACGGGGCGTACCGGGCTGGCTACACGCACCACTGGTTTGGTGCGGGGAGTAGGTACGGGCCGTACTGGACTGGATACACGCAACACTGGTTT
The DNA here is from genome assembly GCF_964263955.1 of Coregonus lavaretus. NCBI lineage: Eukaryota > Metazoa > Chordata > Actinopteri > Salmoniformes > Salmonidae > Coregonus > Coregonus lavaretus. The sequence continues at coordinate 79,417,040 of NC_139988.1, read as the reverse complement.
GGTGCGGGGAGCAGGTACGGGGCATACCGGGCTGGCGACAGGCACCACTGGTTTGGTGCGAGGAGCTGGCACAGGCCGTACCGGGCTGTGGAGGCGCAATGGAGGTCTGGACATCCTGGCTGGATGCCCACTTTCGCACGGCACGTGCGGGGCGCTGGCACAGGACGCACTGGGCTGTGACCGCGCACTGGCGACACAGTGCGTAGGACTGGCGCAGGATATACTGGACCGTGGAGGCGCACTGGAGACCAGGAGCGTTGAGCCGGCACAACCCGTCCTGGCTGGATGCCCACTTTTGCACAACACGTGCGGGGCGCTGGCACAGGACGCACTGGGCACTGGCGACACAGTGCGTATCTCTGCATACCTTGGTTCCTCAATGAACACACGCTCCTTTTGTTGCCTGACCAGCTCCTCTCTCCGTGCCTCCACTACTTCCTTCTCCCTACGGGCCTCCTGCAGCACTTCCTCTTTAAGGGAGCTCTCCTGCTCTATTCTCCCTATCAGCCCCCGTAATGTGGTGGCCTCCTCTCTTAAACTGTAGATCCACAGGTCTTGGAGGACCTCTAAAATAGCGGCCTCCTCCTCTACAGTCAGCCCTTTCACGGCCTCCTGCTGCTTCGTCGTCCACCCCGTGTGTCCCCCCCAAAAAAATTTATTGGGGCTGCTTCTCTGGCTTTCTTCATGACCGAGTCCTTTTTTAGTCGCTGTTTCTCCTCCCTTGCTGCCTCTGTCTGCTCCCAAGGAAGGCGATCCATCCCAGCCTGGATCTCTTCCCATGTCCATGATCCCTTACCATTCAATATCTCCTCCCAAGTCCATGATTTCTGCTCCTCCAGGGCACTGTCAGGGAATGTGCTGATGTGGATGCGGTGGTGAGTCAATCGCAGGACACAGAGGATCAGTTAAGCGTCTTTACTAAACTTGTAGATAGACACAAAAAGAAACGGCCTCAAACACAGGAGGCGAACAAAATACGCGCAGTGCGTAAAACACTAAACCAAGACAAGGCACCGAACCTACAACACACGACATGTGGAACAATAACACACAACTACAAAACATAACACAGGGAGACTTATAGGTGACATAATCAGGACAGAATACGAAACAGGTGCACTAAACTAGACATGACCAAACAAACATCGAAAACATCAAACGGTGGCAGCTAGTACTCCGGGGACGACGAACGCCGAAGCCTGCCCGAACAAGGAGGAGGAGCAGCCTCGGCGGTATTCGTGACAGGCACGCTGCTTGGTCCTTGTTTGGGATCTTCTGTCACGATCGTTGAGAGACGGGTCAGACCAAGGTGCAGCGTGATATGCGTACATATTTATTAATACGAATAAACACTTGAAATACGAATAAACAAAACAACGAACCGTGAAGCTCAAACAGTGGCTACATACAACAAGCCAAACACGAGTCAAAATCCAACAACTAAGGTAGGCAACCAGGCTACCTAAGTATGATCCCCAATCAGAGACAACGAGCGACAGCTGCCTCTGATTGGGAATCCCACCCGGCCAAACATAGAAATAACAAACTAGATCTACAACATAGAAATACAATAACATAGATCTCAACAGAAACTCACACCCTGACCAACCAACAAGAGTTCTCTAGATCAGGGCGTGACACATGTGTTTTTCTGATTTTTTTTGTTGTTATTCTGTCTCTCACTGTTCAAATAAACCTACCGTTAAAATCATAGACTAATCATTTATTTGTCAGTGGGCAAACGTACAAAATCAGCAGGGGATCAAATACTTTTTTCCCTCACTGTATGGGAGTTTATCAAAATTGGATTTGTTTTCAGATTTGTTGTGGGTCTGTGCAATCTGAGGGAAATATGTGTTTCTAATATGGTCATATATTTAGCAGGAAGTTAGGAAGTGCAGCTCAGTTTCCACCTAATTTTGTGGGCAGTGTGCACAAAGCCTGTCTTCTCTTGATAGCCAGGTCTGCCTACGGCGGCCTCTCTCAATAGCAAGGCTATGCTCACTGAGTCTGTACATAGTCAAATCTGGACCCCTCATCTAATGCCCAAACACTACAGAGCACCCCCTGGATCCTTCATCTATAGCCCTTGGCTCATATCATCTATTTTCATTCTCCTCCTGAATCCCCTCCATTCCATTTCCTCAATACATATTCCAAATCTATTTCAAATGTCTGGTCCTTAACTTGTGAAATTGGCAGTAAGGGGCTGCTGAATGTCGCTAACGACATGGCTACAAGTTTGTTTATATTGATACACACCGCATCATCAGGGTTGGGTAGGTTACTTTCTAAATGTAATCCATTACAGTTACTAGTGACCTGTCCAAAACTGTAATCATTAACGTAACATTTGGATTACGCCACAACTAAATAATTTCATCTGATTACTTTCAGTTGCTTTTTCCCACTAAGAGGCATTAGAAGAAGACAAAAAGGATCCATCAAACACATTTGATGTGTCATTATAGTGGTCTATGACTTGTGATCAGACTCACTCAGTTGGAACAAACATACACTTGCGCCTTTTTTCAATGCTGAATTGAATGTTATTGAGAAAACAGAAGGTATCATTATCAATTTTTTCCCAAACATCCTTTCTGAATTTAAAAGCAATCCAAGAAGTAATCATCTAGTTTTTCAAAAGTATCTGTAACCTGATTACAACATTTTTGCTGGAAACGTAACTGATTACAGTGTCACGCCCTGACTCAGGGGACTCTTATATGTTGAGTCAGGGTGTGTATATTCCTTGTTGTGCTTTTTCTATGTGTGGTATTCTAGTATGTGTATTTCTATGTTGGCCAGTGTGGTTCCCAATCAGAGGCAGCTGTCGCTCGTTGTCTCTGATTGGGGACCATACTTAGGCCTTTTGGCACTGTCTAGTTGTGGGATCTTGTTCCGTGTAAGGTATGTTGTGTGTGCTACCTTGGACGTCACGTTTCGGTTGTTGTTTTGTCGGTTGTTTATTCATGTTAAATAAACATGTACGTATATCACGCTGCGCCTTGGTCTGACCTGTCATTAAACGAACGTGACAGAAGATCCCACCCAAACGAGGACCAAGCAGCGTGCCCAGGAGCAGCAGACACTCTGGACACAGGTGGAGGAGCAGAGAGTATGGACTTGGCGGGAGATAAGAGAGGATCTGGCAAGGCAGATGGAGGCCCTGAAAGGGATCAGGGTGGAGAAGGAGAGACAGCCCCAATAACATTTTGGGGGGGGCTAAAAGGGTGGTCGGGGAGCGACAGAGAGGAGCCCCAACCACTGCACTCGTGGGGGCTCAAGGAGGAGTCCTAACTGGAGGAGGACGGGGCGCGGAGTGTAAAGGACGGAGACAGTCATAGACCTCCAGTGCCGGTTCCCAGTCCGGTACGCCCCGTACCTGCTCCCCGCACCAAGCCAGTGGTGCGTGTTCCCAGTCCGGCCCGGCCTGTTCCTGCCCCTCGCACCAAGCCAGTGGTGCGTGTTCCCAGTCCGGCCCGGCCTGTTCCTGCCCCTCGCACCAAGCCAGTGGTGCGTGTTCCCAGTCCGGCCCGGCCTGTTCCTGCCCCTCGCACCAAGCCAGTGGTGCGTGTTCCCAGTCCGGCCCGGCCTGTTCCTGCTCCTCGCACCAAGCCTGTGGTGCGCGTCGCCAGTCCGGCCCAGTCTGTTCCTGCTCCTCGCACCAAGCCAGTGGTGCGTGTTCCCAGTCCGGCCCGGCCTGTTCCTGCTCCTCACACCAAGCCAGTGGTGCGTGTTCCCAGTCCGTGTTCCCAATTACTAATTTCTCTGAACAGGGAATACATGACATAGTATGGAGATGCAATACTCCAAGCCACAGCTTCATACTACTTGTCAAACATAGAGAACTGATACTGTATACTAGTTGTTGAGGTGGGATTGGCATGAGGTGTGGGGGTTCTGTGGGTGTCTTTTGAAGAAAGTTTGGTCCAAATCGGATGTTGGATACTATATTTATTGAATATTATCTGAATTCTTTAAATACATTAAAATGTCCAATTTGGGTGCAAAATCAAATATATTTCAACAAAATAATGTTTCAGGAATGCTAATCGTATCTGTTACTAACTACAGAAATGATCTCAGAACAATCTGAGATGGTGGGAGTCGAAATCACCTTTCTTTGAGGTGGAACAACCCTGTCACAATCACCTGTCACTTCCGTTACCAACAGCTCAGGGTGGACAGTCCTTTTGGGTTGATGTGGCCTATAGCCATGCATTATGGTGCATCCACAATGAGCTCAATGGAGAATTAGCAGAGATGCTTAAAAAGAGGCCACAATTTAAGAAGATCTACTACACACACACACACACACTGTTCCTCTATTTCTAAATTAGTACACTCCCCCCTTCATGCGGAAATGTTCTCTCCAGTGAACTGAATGGATTTAGAAAAGCCAAGTGAAGCTTAAAAAAAGAGGCCACATTTTAAGAGGACCTACTTCACATACACACACATGCGCACAAACATGCGCACACACACACACACTTCCTACTATGTGTGCACGAGCTTGCACATGCACATAATTGGGGGCCTAAACATATACTGTACATATAGAATCCCTATTAATTTAGTTCGATCTCAGTGGGCCTAATAGTAAATATTTGTCGTTTAACTTTTCAAATATAACTTTTTAATATGGCATAAACACAACCAGTCATGACTATTTCATCTGATTGTCAAACAATCACTTCAAAAGGCTCCTGTAAGCCTGGCTACCTGCGCACGTTTGTCCACTAATTCCCGCATCCATACAGTGCACCGTGCACTCGCCATTTGAAGAATGGGAAGAGACATCTGTAACAGAACACCAAGAAGTGTAATGAAGGACATTCAGTGATTGACATTCATCAGGCCTACACTTGTAACCTGAACTGATGCATCCACTGTCCGCGTAGTTCTCAGTCTCATCCACTCATCTCTGCCATCGCAAAAAGTCACTTATTGTCGAACCACACCACATTTTGAGCGTATTCCACACATTTTCAAGTTAATTCACACATTTTTCATGCGGGTTATATGCGTTAATGATACTGTAAATAATAGTGTAACAGTTTTTTTTTTGCCATTTTTGTTTTAATGATTGTGATAGGTTCATGTTCAACCGATAAAGCGTACCCTACTATTTATTTTACTCCAGAACGCACCAGATTACTTTCACCCCTGACACACACACACACACACTGTTGTTATTATATTCCTATATGATCATCATGCTGAAATGTTATCTCCAGTGAACTGACAGGATTTAGAAAAGCATGAATAATGCACCTGTGCATGTAACAACTCTCCAATTCTCCAACTTCTGAATCCTCTCATCTGATTCACCACTAAACAGGGCATTCATTACAAATGGACCAAGCAGGACCAAGCCCACCTCAAATATAATCATTTCCATGCAAATGACCATGGAGTCAGAAGACCACTTAACGCCCGTGAACCGCATCTAGAAGCCGATCAATCGATATTAGCCAGCACATGAAATGACTCATAAGAGGGGCCAAGCGGCTCAATCTTTCCCCTTAGGCAAAGTGCCGGGGAAGGCTCTTCCAGAACACCCAGGGAGAGAGGCTGTCCCTCGGGGGCCCATATACAGACATAGGACTGAGGATGGTCTGCTAATGGACCTGCAAATGCAGCCTGTGCCTGGACCCGTCCTGATAATGTATGCCAGGTAAATGGACAGGGCACTTGTCTCTTCGTCCCGGATAATCGTCTTGCAGTCTCTCGGCTGAGCTAATAGTCATGGTAACCGATGTCTTGTCCTGATCAATGCCAAGCCAATAGGGGATGAGCAGAGTGCTTTTGAAAGGCGTTGAAGTAATGGTGATGGAATCAGATGCTGTCTGTCATCGAATGTATTTCCCCTTTAATAAATGCTGCCTCTGGGGTTGCGTTTGCATTCTGGCACTTCTTCAGTTCTAATCATAGTGTAACGTAGACGCTGGGAGTCGAGAAGCAGGTGCAAGTGGTACATTTAATATAACAAAGAACATGGAACGATACAACATAGGAGTAGCGTCTGACATGAAACACAGAAACAATACTGCCTGGGGAATGAACCTAAGGGAGTGCCAGATAAAGGGGAGGTAATGGAGTCCAGGTGTGCCTCATGATGAAGCACAGGTGCATGTAATGATTGATGCCAGGTGCGCATAATGATGGTTACCAGGACCGGTGGTTAGTAAACCAGCGACATTTTTACATTTACATTTTAGTCATTTAGCAGACGCTCTTATCCAGAGCGACTTACAGTTAGTGAGTGCATACATTATTATAAAAAAAATTCATACTGGCCCCCCGTGAGAATCGAACCCACAACCCTGGCGTTGCAAACGCCATGCTCTACCAACTGAGCTACATCCCTGTAGTCGAACGCCGGAGGGGAGGAGCGAGAGTAGGCGTGACACATAGGTTACTTTATTTGAATAGCGCATGTGGATTAAGTGTCCTTTAATAATCATGGTAATAATGGAGTAATAAGTAAAAACAATTAAATTGTGCAAACAGAGCTGAGTAAAAACAATTAAATTGAGCAAACAGAGCTGAGCCGTCTAATGATGAAATAATACTTCAATATTGAAATTGGGGCAGATAACATCCGAGCCATCAATCATATCGCTGGGCAATATTCCACCTCCCATATAAAAGGTAAGGTAAGCTACACTGAACAAAAATATAAACGCAACATGCAACAATTTCAAAGATTTTACTGAGTTACAGTTCATAAAAGAAATCAGTCAATTGAAATTAATTAATTAGGCCCTGTTCTATGGATTTCACATGACTGGAAATACAGATATGCATCTGTTGGTAACAAATCCCTTAAAAAAAGTATCAGAAAATCAGCTAGTATCTGGTGTGACCCCCATTTGCCTCATGCAGTGCCACACATCTCCTTCGCATAGAGTTGATCAGGCTGTTGATTGTGGCCTGTGGAATGTTGTCCCACTCCTCTTCAATGGCTGTGCAAAGTTGCTGGATATTAGCAGGAACTGGAACACACTGTCGTACATGTCGATCCAGAGCATCTCAAACATGCTCAATGGGTGACATGTCAGGTGAGTATGCAGGCCATCAAAGAACTGGGACATTTTCAGCTTCCAGGAATTGTGTACAGATCCTTGCGACATGGAGCCGTGCATTATGCTGAAACATGAGGGGATGGCGGTGGATGAATGGCACGACAATGGGCCTCAGGATCTCGTCACGGTATTTCTGTGCATTCAAATTGCCATCGATAAAATGCAATTGTGTTCGTTGTCCATAGCTTTTGCCTGCCTATACCATAACCCCACCGCCACCATGGGGCACTCTGTTCACAACGTTGACATCAGCAAACTGTTCGCCAACACGACGTCTGTCATCTGCCCAGTACAGTTGAAACCGAGATTCATCCGTGAAGAGCACACTTCTCCAGCATGTCAGTGGTCATCGAAAGTGAGCATTTGCCCACTGAAGTCTCTTACGACGCCGAACTGCAGTCAGGTAAAGACCCTGGTGAGGACGACGAGCATGCAGATGAGCTTCCCTGAGACGGTTTCTGACAGTTTGTGCAGAAATTCTTTGGTTGTGCAAACCCAGTATTTCATCAGCTGTCCAGGTGGCTGGTCTCAGACGATCCCGCTGGTGAAGAAGTCTGATGTGGAGGTCCTGGGCTGGCGTGGTTACACGTGGTCTGTGGTTGTTCAGTGTAATTTCATGGGCTTATCAGTCAAACTGCATTAGACCACAGTGACTGGTCTGGACAGTCTGATTTAACACAGTAAAACAGGCGCTTAGGATGAGAGAGAAAATGCTGAAGTGAAGTAGCCAGCTGAACGTGACCCATGAGAGAATATAATGTGTGTGTGTGTGTGTGTGTGTGTGTGTGTGTGTGTGCGCGTGTGTGTGAACCATAACAGTTGACATACTAATCTTTCCCAGCAAGTTCTTATGATGTCACCACACTGCTAAATTAACAGCATCTGTGGTGCAATGGATAGCGTACTACTGTGTAGACCGGATTGTTTTACAAGGCCCGGACCAATACTTTTCACTTCCAATTCGCTCTCTGTCACTTTCTGGGAGCTATTGATCTAGTATGGACTGTGGAACATAGTCAGCTGCAAAACCATAGAGAAATAATCCTACAGCAACAGGACATGTGAATTATTATGTGGATTATAATTTATGGACATTTTTGTAGGGGTTGATACATTTTTCATTAGGGAAAATCAGCCTTTTTAAAACTCAAATACACTACAAGTTTGCATTTCCTGCATTGAACGAAAATTCTCAGCAACAAAAAAGTGATCAAATTAAGGTCCTACATCTGTATACAGCTAAAACGTCCCACCTCTGATAGCCTTTTCCATCTTTAGTGAAGATTAGTGGGGGAAGCAAAGAGCAGAGTACCCTGTCAGAGTCAGGCTGAACACCACAAAAGAAGAAGAACAACAACACGACAGTATACATCGCTCTCGTCCCCCCTTTTCACAGAGTACTGTCAGCACTACATTTTCCAGCCAGGCAGCTATTACTTTCCAACAAAGTGCCATAGCGCAGTAATGGGGAGATGGAGAGAAGTAGTAGACCTTGGCGCTCTTCATGAATCTGCCAGGCACTCGGCTGTGCCGACAGAGAGAGAACACACTGAATAATTTCAGTTAGCGCTGAGATTTGGAGAGCTAGCTGGGTCAGGGGAAGGGCAGGCCTCCGCTCCTCTACATTATTCATCTAACTATACAAGGATTCATCCAGGGTGACTTACATCGCTCATCATTTACATGCTATCCCTTTATGAATTATTGAGTCAATGATTTGTGGGGGAGTTGAACTGTGAAGGGGACATGGAGTGGAGGCTATATGAACACATACGGGGATTGGTCACGTAGCTGTTAACGTGCAGGCTGTGCAGTTAAATTAAACTTAGCCAGGCATCTCCAGTATTCTGTAGGCCAACAGAGGGCTGAATGAATTCTGACTTTGTGATGCTATTCCATAACTAAAACTTTCACATTTGGCTAAATGTAATTGGTAGCATTTGAAATATGTGGGGGTAAAGAAACATTGAAATGTATTTGAAAATGTGCATTACATTTGTATCTACTGCAGTTCAACTCAGGCTTCAAGTGGGATATCTTTATACATTTGTGACATCAATATTTAAATTATTGTTATATATATACAGTGGGGAAAAAAAGTATTTAGTCAGCCACCAATTGTGCAAGTTCTCCCACTTAAAAAGATGAGCGAGGCCTGTAATTTTCATCATAGGTACACGTCAACTATGACAGACAAAATGTGGAAAAAAATTCCAGAAAATCACATTGTAGGATTTTTAATGAATTTATTTGCAAATTATGGTGGAAAATAAGTATTTGGTCAATAACAAAAGTTTCTCAATACTTTGTTATATACCCTTTGTTGGCAATGACACAGGTCAAACGATTTCTGTAAGTCTTCACAAGGTTTTCACACACTGTTGCTGGTATTTTGGCCCATTCCTACATGCAGATCTCCTCTAGAGCAGTGATGTTTTGGGGCTGTCGCTGGGCAACCCAGACTTTCAACTCCCTCCAAAGATTTTCTATGGGGTTGAGATCTGGAGACTGGCTAGGCCACTCCAGGACCTTGAAATGGTTCTTACGAAGCCACTCCTTCGTTGCCCGGGCGGTGTGTTTGGGATCATTGTCATGCTGAAAGACCCAGCCACGTTTCATCTTCAAAGCCCTTGCTGATGGAAGGAGGTTTTCACTCAAAATCTCACAATACATGGCCCCATTCATTCTTTCCTTTACACGGATCAGTCGTCCTGGTCCCTTTGCAGAAAAACAGCCCCAAAGCATGATGTTTCCACCCCCATGCTTCACAGTAGGTATGGTGTTCTTTGGATGCAACTCAGCATTCTTTGTCCTCCAAACACGACGAGTTGAGTTTTTACCAAAAAGTTCTAATTTGGTTTCATCTGACCATATGACATTCTCCAAATCCTGGATCATCCAAATGCACTCTAGCAAACTTCAGACGGGCCTGGACATGTACTGGCTTAAGCAGGGGGACACGTCTGGCACTGCAGGATTTGAGTCCCTGGCGGCGTAGTGTGTTACTGATGGTAGGCTTTGTTACTTTGGTCCCAGCTCTCTGCAGGTCATTCACTAGGTCCCCCCGTGTGGTTCTGGCTCACCGTTCTTGTGATCATTTTGACCCCACGGGGTGAGATCTTGCGTGGAGCCCCAGATCGAGGGAGATTATCAGTGGTCTTGTATGTCTTCCATTTCCTAATAATTGCTCCCACAGTTGATTTATTCAAACCAAGCTGCTTACCTATTGCAGATTCAGTCTTCCCAGCCTGGTGCAGGTCTACACATGTTTTTCTGGTGTCCTTTGACAGCTCTTTGGTCATGGCCATAGTGGAGTTTGGAGTGTGACTGTTTGAGGTTGTGGACAGGTGTCTTTTATACTGATAACAAGTTCAAACAGGTGCCATTAATACAGGTAACGAGTGGAGGACAGAGGAGCCTCTTAAAGAAGAAGTTACAGGTCTGTGAGAGCCAGAAATCTTGCTTGTTTGTAGGTGACCAAATACTTATTTTCCACCATAATTTGCAAATAAATTCATAAAAAATCCTACAATGTGATTTTCTGGAATTTTGTTCCTCAATTTGTCTGTCATAGTTGACGTGTACCTATGAAGAAAATTACAGGCCTCTCTCATCTTTTTAAGTGGGAGAACTTGCACAATTGGTGGCTGACTAAATACTTTTTTCCCCCACTGTATATATGATAATTCATTACAGTAATATGAGATCTGTATGTAAAACATTTACATTTGACATTTTAGTAATTTAGCAGATGCTCTTATCCAGAGTGACTTACAGTTAGTGCATTCATCTTAAGATAGCTTGGTGAGACAACCACATATCACAGGACATGAACATTCCATTCCAGCTAAACAATGGACACATTTTAATACACATCTAAAATCTATTAATAAAAAATCTGAGAACAGTAATATTTTACACACACATGAAATAAAAAGCACACCATTCATGCAGTATTAACCACAAAAACGAATTACCATTCATTATCATAATATGAAGAGCTATGCATCAATGGCTGACAGGAGTGGAGGTTAACATGTCTCTTTCATGTCAGAGCACCCTTTAACTGCAATAAAGACCAACATTAATGCCGGTGCAAATGCCTCTTGACATGGCTAAAGATTAGTACAGTAAACAAACATTATACTGTCACTGTGTGAGACCTTTACTTGGCCCTATAGTAAATCAATGAGCGCAATAGGACTTTGTGCACCACAGATAATACGGTGTTGGAATTGACCCCTGTATAGGCAATGTGTCTCGTCTCATCCGCTCAAGGGGATATTCTCTGATCTGATCAACTCTGTAGGGGGTGTGTGGATCCCCCCAGAGCTCTCCTGGACTACTGCCAAGATTTAAGAGAAACAGAGGTCAAGCTAATGCGCTAACATATGTGTGTGGCTAGCTAACTAGTGAAGCCAATGTAAAATCCATAGGTAGCATACGCTAACACGCATGTTTGGAAACCCTCTGATCTTCCGTGATGTTTTTAGCATTAGCGATCTAAAAGCATTGGAGGAAGTCAAGGATGTGATTAGAGTGTGGGACGGTTTGTATCATCTAGCAGGTGATGAGAGTGAGGAAGCAGGTGAGAGAGTATAAGAGGAGCATGAATGAGAGCAACAATGGGTCTTAGGACATTGTCACTTTCCCCACAATGGAAGGTCAGTAGGACAAATGCAGTCTCCCCACAATGGAAGGTCAGTAGGCCCAATGCAGTCTCCCCACAATGGAAGGTCAGTAGGACCAATGCAGTCTTCCCACAATGGAAGGTCAGTAGAACCAATGCAGTCTCCCCACAATGGAAGGTCAGTAGGACCAATGCAGTCTCCCCACAATGGAAGGTCAGTAAGCCTAAAAGGCCATTGATTACTCAACCACTTGGGACCAACTTGAAAGAATGCACTATAACTTGATTAGTGCTCAATAGCCTATTCATCATTATGATGACTAACTAGTAAAATGCTCCATGGAAGCCTGATTTTTAAACACTTAATACCCTCGGAGATGCTTAATCATTTTGAATGGATGGCTAATTAGCTTTTTAGTGCTGATAAGTGTTTTATTTGCGTTTTAATTATCCCCCAACCCCCCTTTCTCTCTCTCCCTCCTTTCCAAAATGCATTGCGTTTTCAGCTGTAACGTCATATAATAATATAATAATCTTAAATCTCATTACTCATGATCTGATTTAATGTGGAGGCTAACTGCACCCAATATGTTAATAATGTAAAACAGTATATGAATATTCATGATTTATAAAGATAGATCTTTGTAAGACTGTATCAGTTGGCTTGCTCGTATCGCCACACAACGTCTTATGTAAGAAAATAATACTAAGTGCTTTTGAGTCTTGAGTCACACAAGTTGTGCAAAGTCAGCCATGATGAATAAGTAACAGACGCGATTATGTCTGGCTTTCAAAATATGTTTATTGACAATAATGTGAAATGTATAAACAACATGTATAAGGGTTATATATCAAATAAAATATAAATATTTAAGAACATCTTTGGGAATATCAGTTTCTTTGTTGTATCAGCAAAAAGGGATTAGAGTTTTGACGTTGGCTCTTGACATTTGACTCTTGGCTCAGTGCAAAGATAGAACTGCATCTGGCCCTTTCCCTTTGGACTATACTTTCCCAATAGCTACCATACTGTAGCGCATTGCGAAAATATTGGGAAATTCTTCCTGAACTCTAAAATTATCTTTTTAACATGCCACATCATCATGATGATGTGTTTTGCATCATCATGATGATGTGGCAAGTTACAATTTGCTTTTTGAAAGTCCTATATCTTGAAAACTGTATTGCTGACATGCAAAACATTTTTGGGACTGTATCAACAGTGGACTAATTAAAAAAATACCAAAATAGTTTTTTTGTGGATTATTCCTTTAATAAGGATGTGAGACATATGACACATAACTCTGTTTGACAGTACACCCATTACATAGCAGCTACCCCCTGAGCTTGAGACAGCATCCAACTCTTCACTCTCTTCCCTCCTCCCAAGCGCTTTCCAATAACAGCTGAACACATTTTTTAGTGCTCTGTCCTCTGAACTGTCCTTGGGTTTCTCAATTCACTCAGTTCTTGGTTCACAGATCCATATGGGATCCAAAGCTCATATTTAATTGAACTATATTCTGGAACTCTGCTATTTATAGCTAAACTCATCCGTACTGTAAAATGATTCCCCTTTTCCCCGTACTCCCAGGGCACTCCCACCAGGAACACATGAGATATTCAGCACTGCCGCACTCGTTCAGGTCACTTTGTGTGAGCGTCAGTGGGTTGAAGGGGGAGTACATGGGCACAACAGTTCCATTACTAAATGATTTGATGTGTTTGCAAACTTATCTAATCCCCCACGCGTGCTGTCACTGTCACATACTCAAAAAGCCCCGGTACACGCAAAGGGAATCCAACAACACAGCACATGTATATTTCAAAGGCACAACTTGGAATAAGTAGGTAACTAACATCCCATGTGTTTCACTTTTTGGGGATCAGGTGTTCCTTTATTAAATGTGTATTCATATTGGATGTTGCTGCTCTTGGTAAACGTTGAAGTCTTATGTGTTTACAAACCAGTTTGGACTTGTCACCGTTCTATACTTGCCAGCAAGACAACATTTTATCTAAGTACAATACACATTTTCCATTGTGAAATACTTGCAAGGTTTACACCATACACTAGGTGAAAATGACACAGGAAACCATTGAGTATCACCAAACAGTGCAGACAAAGGTGCTGACACTGACTGATCTTGTACAGAATATGTTCGATAATATTTATGGGAAGGGCTTACTATAGGGAGGGCCGGGGGAACATAAGGTCACTGCTCTCAGATAGGGAAAATTAACAAGCTATTTAGACATGTGGGAGTGTAGTCCATAATGATGAACAGTGAGTCTGGGTGAAATTAGGGAGGAATTGGGGCTATTTTAGGGCAAACATTTGCAATCTATACTTTTCGAATTTTGAGCTAAAAGATCATAGAAGCCACCAACCAAACACTATTTACGCACAAAGCAAGCAAGAATCTTAATAGAAATCTTTAAATGCAATTTGAATTAAAGAGTCAAGGTTAGGGTGAGCTGAGAAGTCCTCACAAAAAAAAAAAAAAAAAAAACCTTGAGGCGATTCCTATTTATAGGAGGAAAATGTCAGTTCAGATTAGGATCAGTGACAGGCATTTGCTGCCCTCTGCTGGAGAGAAGTGTTTTTAATGAGAGAACATCACTGGAGAGCATGAGGCCAACAACACGTGGCATATTCTATATAACAATAACAACAATCTAGCATTGTATGATGGAAATGGAGAGGTTAAAATGGCTTCTGGGGTATGTGGACTGTCTGGATAGTATCATAAACATTGAATAACACATTTAAAGTCACAGACATGCACACCTTACAGAGTGTGGCTTCACACCTATGGATTCCTGTACTATCCTAACTCAGATTCAGCAACATATTGGGCTGGCCTTGGTTAGTGTTCATGGTTAGAGCTCAACTTGCCCAGACTGATGTGTTATTGTATGATCAGTGCTGGCCAGTATCCATGTCAAAGTATTCTACTTGTGTACTTTACTAAAGTTTTTCCCCTCAGTACAGCTTTGCTGCCATCAAGTGTTGGTTGGTTTACTGAGGTAATAAAACGTTTAAAAGCATGTTATGAGAGGTAGCCTACAAACAATTACAAAACAATTTGATTACATTAATATATAATGTTTATGTAAAACTAAATGCATGCTCTTCAACCGAACGCTGCTTGCACCCGGCCACCCGACTAGAGTCACTACTCTCGGCGGGTCTGACCTAGAGTATGTGGACAACTACAAATACCTAGGTGTCTGGTTAGACTGTAAACTCTCCTTCTAGACTCACATCAAGCATCTCCAATCAAAAGTTAGATCTAGAATCAGCTTCCTATTTCGCAACAAAGCCTCCTTCACTCATGCTGCCAAACATGCCCTCATAAAAGTGACGATCCTACCGATCCTTGACTTCGGCGATGTCATTTACAAAATAGCGTCCAACACTCTACTCAGCAAATTGGATG
Source organism: Coregonus lavaretus (assembly GCF_964263955.1). Lineage (NCBI taxonomy): Eukaryota > Metazoa > Chordata > Actinopteri > Salmoniformes > Salmonidae > Coregonus > Coregonus lavaretus. The sequence continues at coordinate 79,401,876 of NC_139988.1, read as the reverse complement.
TAGTCTATCACAGTGCCATCCGTTTTGTCACCAAAGCCCCATATACTACCCACCATTGTGACCTGTAAGCTCTTGTTGGCTGGCCCTCACTACATATTAGTCGCCAAACCCACTGGCTCCAGGTCATCTATAAATCACTGCTAGGCAAATCCCTGTCTTATCTTAGCTCACTGGTCACCATAGCAACACCCACCCGTAGTCTGCGCTCCAGCAGGTATATCTCACTGGTCATCCCCAAAGCCAACACCTCCTTTGGCCGCCATTCCTTCCAGTTCTCTGCTGCCAATGACTGGAACGAACTGCAAAAATCTCTGAAGCTGGAGACTCTTATCTCCCTCACTAACTTTAGGCGTCAGTTGTCAGAGCAGCTTACCGATCACTGCACCTGTACACAGCCCATCTGTAATTAGCCCATCCAACTACCTCATCCCCATGTAGAAAGAGGAGGAAGGGAAGCGCTACTAAGGTACACAATAGTACATGTTAGTAGACAGAAGGTGCTCTTTGGTCAAAGGGGTGAATTGGTCATCAAAAAGAAAGGAGGACCAAGGCACTCTTCATATAATTAATTAAAATGCCTTTATTAGTATGGCATGTTCAATAGAAACAAGATTTTTTTTTTTTATCTGGCACGTTTCGGCTGTCAGGGAGTACAAAGAAATAATACAATGACCTCTTTTGAACAGCTTTTCCAATTAGCCCTAATTTGAAGAGGGAGTGGTTACAAAGTTCATTGGACACACCTAGTAAGCAATACTATACACATTAAAAAGTGAAATACTGTAACTATGTTATCATACAAATACAACTCCAAGTTAGAAGTATCAGAACACTTAGAAAGGTAGTTCTAACCTTAAATATGACTGGGAAAAGAGTCAAAAATAAGAAAGCAATATATTCCATAGTACACTAGAAACCAGCAAAACATGAACAACAACAGTCTAAACATAGCTGAGGGCAATTGAGCACAATCTTGTTTCTATTGAACATGCCATACTAATAAAGGCATTTTATTTAATTATATGAAGAGTGCCTTGGTCCTCCTTTCTTTTTGATGTACCTCATCCCCATATTGTTATTTATTTTGCTAATTTGCACCCCAGTATCTCTATTTGCACATCATCTTTTGCACATCTATCATTCCAGTGTTAATACGAAATTGTAACTATTTTGCACTATGGCCTATTTATTGCCTTACCTCCATAATTTACTACATTCGCACACACTGTATATATATTTTCTGTTGTATTTTTGACTTTATGTTTTGTTTACCCCATATGTAACTATGTGTTGTTGTTTTTATCGCACTGCTTTGCTTTATCTTGGCCAGGTCGCAATTGTAAATGAGAACTTGTTCTCAACTGGCTTACCTGGTTAAATAAAGGTGAAATAAAATTAAACAAAAAAAAATGTTGTGTCATAGTTTAACAAAACTATCAAGTAATCTTGTTAAAGACACAAGCCTAGACAAACCTGTTCTGAAAACATTCAGATACTATACTGAACAAAAATATAAACGCAACATGTAAAGTGTTGGTCCCATGTTTCATGAGCTGAAATAAAAGATCCAAGAATTGTTCCATACGCACAAAAAGGGTAAAGGGCAGTCAAGTCTGAGGAGAACCAGGGGCTATATCTGTTCTTAGTTCTGAATTTTTTGAATGGGGCATGCTTATTTAAGATTGAGAGGAAAGCACTTTTAAAGAACAACTAGGCATCCTCTACTGACGGAATGAGGTCAATATCCATCCAGGATACCCGGGCCAGGTCAATTAGAAAGGCCTGCTCGCTAAAGTGTTTTAGGGAGCGTTTGACAGTGATGAGGGGTGGTTGTTTGACTGCGGACCCATTATGGATGCAGGCAATAAGGCAGTGATCGCTGAGATCCTGGTTGAAGACAGCGGAGGTGTATTTAGAGGGTACATTTGTCAGGATGATATCTATGAGGGTGCCCATGTTTACAGATTTAGGGTTGTACCTGGTAGGTTCGTTGATAATTTGTGTGAGATTGAGGGCATCTAGTTTAGATTGTAGGTTGGCCGGGGTGTTAAGCATATCCCAGTTTAGGTCACCAAGCAGTACGAACTCTGAGGATAGATGGGGGGCAATCAGTTCACATATGGTGTCCAGGGCACAGCTCGGGGCTGAGGGGGGTCTGTAGCAAGTGGCAACAGTGAGAGACTTATTTCTGGAAAGGTGGATTTTTAGAAGTAGAAGCTCAAACTGTTTGGGCACAGACCTGGATAGTATGATAGAGCTCTGCAGGCTCTCTCTTCAGTAGATTGTAACCCCACCCCCTTTGGCAGTTCTATCGAGACGGAAAAGTTGTAGTTGGGGATGGACATTTCTGAATTTTTGGTGGCCTTCCTAAGCCAGGATTCAGACACTGCTAGAACATCAGGGTTGGCGGAGTGTGCTAACACAGTGAATCACTCAAACTTAGGGAGGAGGCTTCTGATGTTAACGTGCAAGAAACCAAGGCTTTTACGGTTACAGAAGTCAACAAATGATAACGCCTGGGGAGTAGGAGTGATACTTGGGGCAACAGGGCCTGGGTTAACCTCTACATCACCAGAGGAACAGAGGAGGAGTAGAATAAGGATACGGCTAAAGGCTTTTAAGAACTGGTCTTCTAGTGCGTTGGGTACAGAGAAAAAAAGGGGCAGATTTCCGGGCGTTGTAGAATAGATTCAGGGCATTATGTCCAGACAAGGGTATGGAAGGATATGAGTACAGTGGTTTCTGGTTAGGGTAGGTTTTAATAGTCACAGTGGGCACAACATCACCTATACACTTCATGATAAACTCAGTCACTGTGTTATCCTCAAAGCGGGCGAAGAAGGTGTTTAGCTTGTCTGGAAGAGAGACGTCAGTGGGTGGGCCTATGCCCTCACAGGCCCACCCATGGCTGCCCAGTCATGTGAAATCCATAGATTAGGGTCTAATTCATTTATTTCAATTAACTGATTTCCTTATATGAATTGTAACTCAGTAAAATCTTTTAAATTGTTGCATGTTGCATTCATATTTTTGTTTAGTGGATTCTGAATAAACAGAATTTCCTTAATATTATACAAATCTAACGAGTTCAAAGTACTAACGCAAATCTATTATTAATAAACTATTGTATATTCGCTGCCAGAGAGAAAATAAATCTACTTTAACTACGTAAAGTGCATATCCATCTCTTACTTTTCCTATGTGTCATTGTAGGTTATCACTACTATATCTAAAAATATTGAGAAAAGGTCATACAAAGACAAACATTTTGGAAATGTATAATTAGATCATAAAACACCTTAGGTGACAACTGTAGCCTCTCAACCTGGAAAATATATATCTAATTCAACAACATCAGCTATAATTCACAATGCTATACAATGCATTTGTAAATAGAAAACATTATGCTATGAACAGGACACAAGTCACTGTCGTACATATTAATAGATTAGCCAACCGCTTTAGTCTACTGAAATGGATTGTACTGTATGAAGGGAGACACTTACTTCTGGAACAATAAAGGCCTACCCCATACCACATGAATTTCACACGTGAACACACGAAGTGTTCAAAAAACACGTTTTCATGTGATCTTATGTGAAGTTAATGTGATAATGTGACAACATGTAAAGCAACATGTGATTACATGAAACTACACGTGTGAAAACATGTTAAGTGGTCCAAAAACACGTTTTCACATGAAATGTGAAATCATGTGGTTTTTCTGTAAGGTTACACATCTGTCAGCTGTAGGTTTAGTGCCAGTCTGTGGCTAGCAAGGCTGGTTAAGTGACACCTGAATACTCACTTTCACCACTATCACTATTACTCTCCCCTCAATCAATGTTTAACAAGCTGCTGGCTTTGGGTTCTAACGTTCCAAACAACACTAATTGGATTCGGGTTGCAATACCCATGGATTACTATCTAGAGTTGTATGACTAGTTTTGTTCCAAGTAGGGGTTGAAAGACAGCACAGGCCTAAGTGTTCAAAATCAACACTAATATAAATAGTATGCTATTAATAATTAAGGCTTAGCTAATACGGACAAGGTCTAGATTCTAAACCAATTGGCAACGTCCATGTCTCAGCAACTTAGCCAACGCATTTCTGTGGCACAACTGTTTTGTTGTTTAACCAACCTAAACATTATACTATTATCATATGTAACAAATAGATTTGTCTATGCATAAACTAGCATGTTTTCAGCTAAACACTACTTAAAATTACCAATTTCATAATGGATTTTTTCTGCTCAACTTTAAACGTGAGCAGAGTTCTTCTGAAGATAGGAGGACCTCAAGGCCTGGATAGGTTTTTATACACCATGAAAAAATACTGATAAAGGTGCAACGCCAACATAAGTTATGTTAATATCGCTTGCTACTGTACATTTCTCAGGAATTTCCCAACTGTATTCAGGTATACTATATGTATTTGAATAATATTGGTACACCAACTGAAACGACCCTCATTCACTGAAACCAAATACAAGCATATTATTCTGTGTGGTTGAACTAAATAGTGCCTATCATGTACAGGTATTCACTAACAAGAAAAAACTGTTTGCTTGCCCGTAGTAACCGTAGAAAAATACGTTTTTCCACGTAGGCCTACTCTTAACAAAACAAAAACACAAAACCTTTAACCCTCATCGTTATAGGTTTTACTTTGTAAAATGTATTTACAATAGTCCATCCTCCTTCTGAACTTAAGTGCCAAAAAAACCCTAAGCAATATTTTTCCTAACCACTATCAAGCGAGTACCTACAATTTCATAAAACTGTAATGTTGTTACACAATCAAATGAATAAAGTCCTGTGCTCTGTTCCAGTCAGATCACACATAAACTTCACATTGCTACTGTACAACAGACCTCACACACATTGAAAAACACTCATGTTCATTGCTACTTACTGTGCTAACAAACTAGGAAGGCGTACATACTCTATACCACTCACATACTTTGGTTTTTACTTCCAATAGAAAACAATATGCAGTATCTCTACAATGGTTGTAAATTGAAACCCTGTCAATCATGAGTGTAATTAATTAATCTTCTCTGCACTGAGTAAAATCCACTGAAGCCATTCATATTCGATTATAGTGCATTTTGTGGATATGAAAATGTTACACTAAGTTATTTTCTCCCTTTCATAGCCACAAATACTGACTGGGTTATCTAAAGCTGTGTGAAAGACACTGGAAAATCATTTCAAATGAACATTCATCTCAATTATCACAACCTCTCTTCACTCAGAGTAAATTGTGAGTGTGAGTTCTAAATACAACACGTTGTGCTGAGTAGTTCTCAGTTTCAGTTTCCCCTTTTTAAAAACACTTGTTGTTGTTGTTGACATGTTGACATGATGACTCTGCTCGAAGTACGGAAATACATGGTATGTGGCAAACTCCCGGTATCTATCTGTACCCGGTACCTTATTAAACACCAACATTACAAAATATTTCTTAGGATTTCATAACACATTTACAGCCTTTGTATCAACTGAAGGGATAGTATGAGATTTTGGCAATCAAGCCCTATTTTCTACTTACCCAGAGTCAGATAAACTCATGGATACAATTTGTATGTCTCTCCATGCAGAAGGAAGTCTTTAAGCCCATACCCATGCACTACAATCTATTATTGTTGAATATGCAATACTTAGAACAGGGATCATCAACTAGATTCAGCCGCGGGCCAATTTGTTCTTGAGCGGATGGTCGGGAGCCCGGAACACAATTACAAATAATTTGTAGACTGCAAATTGACCGCAAGAAGCCCAAACAGATATAATGTTTGACTAAAACATAATCATTTCAAACCTTGTTTACATTTGTATATATATATGATCATGTGTCTCTCTATTACGTGTGGGAATACTTGGGAACAGATTTCTTAAATTGAAATCACTTGGAGCTGACTTCCTGATGTTTCTACAGTCTTTTATATCCTACTCTGGTTCAAATCAGAACAAGGCAATCCAAATATGGAATGATCAGATAAAATAAGTGTTCCTTAAACTTTCCAAACTTAGACTGTTAGTGGTCAGGGGGGCTAAATATAAACCCTGCGGTCCCTCCCGTCTGACCACTGCGACAGTCAGAGCAACTCCCTAGCTAACCCTTTCTCTAGCAGTCTGTCCTTTCGAGAGACAGAGAGGATGAGCCTTGTGAGGACAAGATGCTAAAGTGTCTCACTTTTCTCAGGAGCAAACTGCTCAGAGGTTTCTCCTCTCCACATTGTAACTCAATCTCGATACATCTCATACTACTGTATGTCCTCCAAGGCTTAACTTGCAGTGTTCTCTGTGAATTAAATAAAACTGACATAAAGGGAACCACAAATAAACACCACAACACAGCTTCAATAGGACCACATAGGAGCTTGGACCCAGCCGAGCTCTTTAAGTCAATTCTGTGTTGAGTATCGTCCATAGGTTTCATTTAGCAGAGTGCTCAATAGCACTGGGAGCCAGAGAGGGGCCATGGATCCCTATGGGCCGGGGGCCAATGCGGAGGGGCCTGATACTCTGTGTTCACAGTCCACAGGGAGATGGAGGAATGGCGGTGTCCTCTTCCGCCCCATCAGTACTTGTTAATTCCAAAGATCCGGACTCCGTGAAGCTGGGGGAGTTTGGGAATGAGCACTGTCATCAGGGAGACCGTATTGAACACAAAGTGGGCCCGGTCATACTTGGTGTAGAAGCTGGTGAGGATGTAGCTATGGGGAGAGGGAGAATGTATGAGGGAGAGAAAGAAAGGGTAGGTCAAAGAAAGACTGTAGCTGGGTGAAGGTCTCCCTGAACAGGTATCTGTTTTTTTGGTCGACAGTTACATGTCTTTCCAATTCACAATGCCACATGTGAACATGTCAACTGTTGTGGAGGACTTTTGAAGATCAAAGTGACAAGGACTAAAATAAAAATGTAATTTATCCTCCCAAAAAATTCAGAAGAGGACGTATCTGCAAATAGATCCATCATGGTTCATTGACTAAGCATTAGTGACAAAGCATCTGTCAGCAGTGTCTTTAAATAGAGCCTTCCGCTGACAGCAGGCACCACTGCAGCCCATACTCCCCACTGCCCACAGACTGGCTGGATGAGGCTGCTGAAGTCATTAACAAGGACAGTGGGGAAACAAACAGTACTTAAAAAATAGGCTAATGCTTCACGTCACAGTCCTATTACTTTTATTTATTTATTTTTTGTGTACTTTTTACCCCTTTTTCTCCCCAATTTCGTGATATCCAATTGGTAGTTACAGTCTTGTACCATCACTGCAACTCCCCTACAGACTCGGGAGAGGCGAAGGTCGAGAGCCATGCGTCCTCCGAAACACGACCCTGCCAAGCCGCACTGTTTCTTGACACACTGCTCGCTTAACCCGGAAGCCAGCCGCACCAATGTGTCGGAGGAAACACTGTACAACTGGCGACCGAAGTCAGCGTGCATGCTCCCGGCCCGCCACAAGGAGTCGCTAGAGCGCGATGGGACAAGGACATCCCTGCCGGCCAAACCCTCTCCTAACCCGGACGACGCTGGGCCAATTGTGCGCCGCCTCATGGGTCTTCAGGTCGCGGCCGGCTGCGACACAGCCTGGGATCGAACTGTAGTGAAGCCTCTAGCACTGCGATGCAGTGCCTTAGACCGCTGCGCCACTCGGGAGGCCCACAGTCCTATTACTACTAAAATACCAATGTAACCTGTTGCATTAAATGATACTTTATAAAGGATTATAAGAGGTAAATAGACTAATATTTTATAAATTGTCTATAAAGCATAAGGTAGTGTAAAGGTCCTTACAGGACAATGGGGGTGATGGTGAGGAACTTGCGTGAGGCAGTGAACTGGACACCATAGTCCATCTGCTCCCAGTATGTGTAGAAGCGAGCCTTGCTCTGGTCCGGAGTCTCAAACGGGGTTCCTTTCACCAAGTGTAACAACAGGTACATGCACTGCAACACACACAGCACAGAATAGTCGGTCAGGAAAGCTTTAGCTGGTATATAGAAAACAGTATGGGCAAAAGTGATACTGTGAAATGTTCAGTAGCCTAGAACCGCAAAACGATTCATTTTGAAAAAGGATGTGGAAACTGATCTGTTCTGTGAATTTTATAGCAATGAAAATGCCACAAACTGGGGCAAATGCTCAAGACTGCCCCATGGACTATTGATTTGATTCACTTTCACTCAGCCCACTCCTAATGACAGTGCAGACTGCAGAGTAGTTTGCTTATGGAGACTACCATTGTGTGCAATAACAGTGACTGGACCATCCACCTACAGCACTTATGTTATACAGTGGGTGAGTGAGATGCACTGGTGCCCCTAGGCATAGCCTACTAAGGTGCGCACTACCCACCAGGTTGTGTATGAGGTTGGTGAGGGTCCAGACCACGGGCACGCTGGCAAAGGGGATGCTGAGCAGGATGACATGCAGCAGGCCGATGCCCAGCAGGTAGGAGAGCCAGATGCCCCGGCTGTTCATTACCCGCGTGTTGGGGTTCACCTCGCTGTGTGCCGTGCCCACGTTCATGATGTCACGTTACCACACTCCTCTTCTGCTTGGGGGTCAACGCTGAGTGTTGGGAACAGAAGGGTGTGTGTAATTCCTTAGGTATGCCAGCAATTATGAATAATGCAAGCAATACGACTAAGCTACAGCTTGACTATTCCATCCATATACTGTTCATTATTAGACCCTATTGGGAGGGGCTGGGGTCCCTAGATAGGCTAAATTTAGTTGGAATGTAGTGCTGAACTAGGCTGTGTGTAACTTTGGGGAGGGAGTCTTGCTGAAATGTAGCAGAAAGTAGATTAGTCTTGGTCACACAGTACACAAAATTGGATACTTTTCAAGTAACAAAAATAGTCATTAAATAGCTATGAGAATTACATGACCCAGCATGTAGGGCAGGCTGATTCAACTCACATTCTTTCAGTTCTTCCAGAACTTTCCATTATCAAATTGAAATACGACATTATGATCTAATATATTGCATCATGCACTAGGACTACTGTATTCCAATATCAATAATAAGTAAACAAAGTAGACTAAATAAAACAAGATAATACTTACAGGAGAAAATGGCTTCAATCGCACTTTTGGCTTCAGTCCGTTATATCGCTGTATTCCTCTTATTCACTATCGCCTTCTCTGGTTAGGTAATTGGCATCAATAGGTTAGACTGCTATATCGTTTCGATTAGTCATTCATTCAAATACCTTCTTATTGCTTTCTTATGCAATGTTATTCATGTATCCTTCAGTTTATTGCCCGACATTCAGGCTAAATAGTTCCACTTCCACTCCCAGCCAGCAATTCATGTAGAACGTCATCATTTTCAGAGCTCCGAATTTGGATGTTTTTTGTTTTTTTTATCGCTCTTAGCACTGATTGGTGCCTTTACATCACATGGGTAAAATTGACCAATTCAAATAGATGCGTTGAAAAGTTGGGGAAACGCCCCCCTGCAACGTCACAGGAACGGGAGGGAGAGGGCACTTTTCATGGCTACTGAACAGGCATATTTGGAAAAAAGTGTTATATTTCAAGCATTATAACATCACACAGACCATCAAATTACTATTATCAGTAGGTCAACCTTTGATATCAAAACGAATGGTGGAACTTGATTTTTACTGTACAGAAATCATCAAGTATTCACTGAGAAATTACATAGTAAATGGTCATTACACAGTAATAACCAATTAATATATTATTTGTTTCTTAGGAATTAATTAAATACAGCACTACAGGCACCATTTGCTTCTGCATCTGCATTGCTATCTCTTTGGGGTTTTACACTGGGTATCTGTATAGCATTTTGTGACAACTGCTGATGTAAAAAGGGCTTTATAAAATACATTTAATTTGGTAAGCTACCAAGATAGTTACCAATTGAGTTAAATTCTTTGAAGTAAGAAAAGTAGGCCTACCTAGTATGTCACCAAGTACACTACATGACCAAAAGTATGTGGACATCTGGTCGTTGAACATCTCATTCCAAAATCATGGGCATTAATATGGACTTGCTCCCCCCTTTGCTGCTATAACAGCCTCCACTCTTCTGGGAAGGCTTTCCACTAGATGTTGGAAAATTGCTGCGGGGACTTGCTTCAATTCAGCCACAAGAGCATTAGTGAGATCGGGCACTGATGTTGTGCGATTAGGCCTGGCTTGCAGTCGGCGTTCCAATTCATCCCAAAGGTGTTCCGATGGAGTTGAGGTCAGGGCTCTGTGCAGGCCAGTCAAGTTCTTCCACACCAACCTCAACAAACTATTTCTGTATGGACCTCGCTTTGTGCACGGGGGCATTGTCACCCAAACAATAACAGCACTTACAGTCGACCGGGGCAGCTCTAGCAGGGCAGAAATTAGACAAACTGACTTGTTGGAAAGATGGCATCCTATGACAGTGCCACGTTGAAAGTCACTGAGCTCTTCAGTAAGGCTATTCTACTGCCAATGTTTGTCTATGGAGATTGCATGGCGGTGTGCTTGATTTTATACACCTGTCAGCAACGGGTGTGGCTGAAATAGCCGAATCCACTAATTTGAAGGAGTGTCCACATACCTTTGTATATATCGTGTATACTATGTAGCCTACATGTGACTGCCTTTTCATATTGATATTAAATTGATAGATCAATACTAATGGAAAATGTAGGCCTACGGTAAAATAAAGTGTTACAAAATAGATATTTTTGCTAATTGCACCATTTGATCAAAACAAATAGTCTAGCTCTTTAGAGAACTCTGACGTCATTTCAATCATAATTTGTTATTTGTGCACAAAAGGAGGCCTTTGACTCCTATACGTGGTGGGACAGTGGAGGCTCCTCTAGTCTAGAAGCAGTGAGAATGACTGACGAGGTTGATGCCTGAGATTCCCAAATCAAAGAAGATGAAGAGTGTCATGTTCTAGATCCCCAGATAAGTCCAAACACTAATTTAGGGAATGCCGTTCCCTAAAGCTGAGGGGGTCAGCTATGTTCCATTTAACTGGGTGGTTATGTGATACCCACTGTTTTCTAAGAGTACCCCAGAATTGAGTGGCATTAAACAGGTTTGGCCAGCTGACAAGGTATTATCTCATGGTCATAGCCCTGGGTGTTACAGAGTGGTGTGTTAGAGATGTAAACTTAGATCTACCGTCACATGCAAATAAAGAACAATGCTCTGAGATCACAGCTGGCATTGGAAACAATGAGAAAAACCATAACAGCACAGAACACTCCTATCAAGTCATGGCCATATCATAATAACTATACTTTTGTCATTGTTTTCAAAGCTAAGTACATTGTTGAGACATGTTATTTTTTGTAAATTTTTGATGCTCACCCTGAAGTGTTCTGGCAACATCACAAACACAAGCTAGAATTCCTTTTCAGAAAGGGCGTATTCGATATTGGCCAATTTATTTTCAATGCCTGGGGGAGAAGGAGCAAGGTATTGTTTGTTTGTTTGTATAAAGCAACCTTATCATTATAATGGGACAATGTGGTAATTGTACATGCTACGATTATGACTTATAATTTTGTTTTGTTGCACAAGTACTTGATGAATAGTGTCTTATTAGCCCTATGGGCTGGGCACTAAATGTTTGTATGACACTGAAATAAAATCAAGCAATCAAACAATCGAATCCATTCAAATCAAATGAGACCATCTTCAGATGTTCAATCAACACTCATAGAGACATACACATATTCACTGTCAAAGCCACTGATTACCCCATAATAATTCTCAGAGGTGACAACGTTCTTGTCATCAAACATTTCTAAACTTGCTGCCATACGGAATCCATAATGTAATGCATGATGTAATGTATAGACTGAAGCATGGGCCTAGATTTTCAGCCCGCTGTGGATATCTTTCATGTTTTATTGTAGAGCTACAATACGATAAACACCGAGTCTGACGTGTGTGTAAATGTGATCTCTGGCCTATAACAACTCTGGCTACCTTGGTGGATGATCAAATGGAAGCTTCAAAGTCATTGCGGTCTTTTTTTCTTTTCCATCTCTTTCGCTAACACACGTTTAATAGTTGTTCAGATATGTTCTGGAGCAGATTACATTTCTATACACTCTGGTCCCTCGAGGCTCTCCCAGTGAGGCTTTCCAAAGTAACATGTTAATAGGACTCGTGCCTGTAATAACAGCTTTTAAAGACTAGATACCTTTCATGCTTAGATTCACTTCTAGCATTATTGTCTCTCTTACTCTCGAGGGACTTCGTTTCTGTAACATAAACACCATTTTGCCCACTTCTATTCAAGGCTATAACTATTTTGTTTTTTTCTAGTGGTTCTAATGCGTCTGACCTTGATGTGCATTTCGTTTTGTATCACATTCCAATGATATTTGAATTTCTGAATGTCCCCAGTTAAAGTTGCGCCTCTGTTGCACAGTATCATCCGATCTTTGTGCTCCCTTACGTAGGCCATACAGCCGAAACGTGTCAGAGTTTTCGAATCTTTGTTCCATTGAACATGCCATAAAAATGAATATATTTTAATTAATTATATGAAGAGCACCTTGGTTCTCCTTTCTTTTTATGACAAATGTACCCCTTTTACCAAAGACCTTCTATCTACAAATACATGCTATTGTGGACCCTAGCAGCGCTTCCCTTCCTTCTATTTTCTACATAGGCCAGCTGCAAAGTAAAAATTGGCTATCTAAGGAGAAATCCCATGTGCCCTTAAGAATCCCATGTGACCAGTAGATGTCACCATCCTCACATTTCCAACTGGTCGCTTCCCCCCTCTGGGATTCTTCTGACTGGGAGTGAATGGTACACCTGCAATGAGAACCAATTGAACATGTAGTCAAGATAAATGTGAAGGTGGACAGGACAGGTATGTTGGACATTCGTCATAAACCGTATGATAATGTAACATAAATGCATGACGTTGGGTAGTATGCTCATTGTTCATGCAGTCCATTATACAGCCCCATGTCTCTGCCCAACTCTGTATTCTGTTGCCCTCTGCCAAAATACAACTCAAATCAATACCTTGTTATTTGAATTGTAAAACTAGCCATATACAGTTGAAGTCGGAAGTTTACATACACCTTAGCCAAATACATTTAAACTCAGTTTTTCACAATTCCTGACATTTAATCCTAGTAAAAAATCCCTGTCTTAGGTCAGTTAGGATCACCACTTTATTTTAAGAATGTGAAATGTCAGAATAATAGTAGAGAGAATGATTTATTTCAGCTTTTATTTCTTTCATCACATTCCCAGTGGGTCAGAAGTTTACATACACTCAATTAGTATTTGGTAGCATGCCTTTACATTGTTTAACTTGGGTCAAACGTTTCCCACAAGCTTCCCACAATAAATTGAGTGAATTTTGGCCCATTCCTCCTGACAGAGCTGGTGTAACTGAGTCAGGTTTGTAGGCCTCCTTGCTCGCGCACACTTTTTCAGTTCTGGCCACAGATTTTCTATAGGATTGAGGTCAGGGCTAAGTTTGATGGTAGGCCTTGAAATACATCCACAGGTACACCTCCAATGAACTCAAATGATGTCAATTAGCCTATCAGAAGCTTCTAAAACCATAATTTTCTGGAACTTTCCAAGCTGTTTAAAGGCACAGTCAACTTAGTGTATGTAAACTTCTGACCACTGGAATTGTGATACAGTGAATTATAAGTGAAATCATCTGTCTGTAAACAATTGTTGGAAAAATTACAAAGTAGATGTCCTAACCGACTTGCCAAAACTATAGTTTGTTAACAAGAAATTTGTGGAGTGGTTGAAAAACGAGTTTTAATGACTCCAACCTAAGTGTATGTAAACTTCCGACTTCAACTGTATCTACATTTTTTGTTAAAGCAAAACTAAGGTTGGTCACTACATGATGGAAGGACACATTTGCTATTGGCTCTGAGATGTAGCATCACCTTGAAATACAACATGACACTGTTATTGAAGTAAAAAAAACTATAACTTTCAACACGATTTCTCTGACTTCCCATCAACCTTTGAATTCAGCAGCACATTTGTATTGATTTAAGATTACATTTCATTTTACTAACAAATGCTACAGTGCTAGCTATAGCTTATTTTCACTGACTGGGAAGGCATATAGTGCTGTCATTGGAGGAGGAGAAGACATGTGACACGGGCTGGGAGAATGACAGCTATCGGTGCTGGAAAAGTCTGTCGTAGGGAGTCCATTATTGGCCCTGGAGGAAGCTGGGGATTAGAACACCAAAGAATTTCAATAAAATAAGTGTCTGTTTGGGAGGGTGGGAGGACTTGGGAGCGGGTGCGGGGGGGGGGGGGGGGGGGGTGGCTCCCTCATTGTCCCATCAGTGATTGAGAGCAAGAGGAGGGGAGTGGGAGAAGCATTGTGTTCGCAGGGCCCTCTGAAGAAGGTGGTTATTAGAGGGGATGGCAAGAGGGCTGGCTGTTGACTCTTCATCTTGAAGAGTGTGAACAAAGTCGCTGGTCCAAAGTCCCTCTTCTCTCTCCGTCTCTGTTCTCTCTGTCTCTGTTCTCTCTCTCTGTTCTCTCTCTCTCGGTCCCAGACCCCCTTGTTTACGAGTGTCATGAATACTGCCCCTCCACTCTGAGACCCCTGCCACCCCCAAACCTGCACGGTGGCTCATTGTGGGGCTTAAGTGCCCTTTAATTAGGCTTGGGCTCAGTGTCCGGCTGAAGACCGCCAACCGAGGGTTTAAGGCTCTTCCCTCCCTGTGTGACAGTGGCTCGGCCTTCCACACCAACAGGGGCTCCTGCTGCATAGCTAAGGGATGAAGTGTTTGCTGCTCTAATGAAAAAGGTTTGTTTGGGGGAAGAGTTCTTGTCGCTCTTTGTCCCCAGCTTACAAAATCCCTGACAAAGGCTGCGGCGATATTATCCAAACGCTCCCATTTCCAGGACACGTTAGCATTATAGCGTTAGGGAGATGGGATCCAGAGCAGATGGATGAGGATGCAGTCTCTGGATGCAGAGAGGCCTACTGGTAGCATGCGCCAGACATTCATGACAGCACACAACACATGATGGGTTGCAGATGGGACACATCACAAAGCAGACATCGTTGCATTGTTCTGGAGTGAAACAATAAACCTGAGAGACATCGAATTGTATCTCTGTCAAACACATGTTCGAGGCATAGGTGCATGCACACGCACACAAGCAACACACACAAACACACACCATTATTATTGTGACGGAGCACATTTCATTATCATAACAGGGCAAGACACAGGACCCCAAATATGACAGGGGGAGACGGGCATTGAGAATTGGCTGAACTGCCCCGGCAAAATGAGTAATTTCTGGAAACCCCATTGTGTCAGGAGCTTACAGAGTTAGGAGTTTGAAAGAAAGAGACAGAGGAAGGAGAGAAAATGGGAGCGAATGAAATAAACAAAGACAGAAAGACGGTCTAAGACAGAAGTAATGAAAGAAAGGGGAGGGTGGAGTTGGGCGTGTTCAGAACCTTTTTCGCTACAGCCCAGTGTGTGTAGACACCCTCCTAACCCTGGTTTTATTGGCTGCCTGTGTCCGGCCACGCTGGTCGGATTGAGTGGGAGGGGGCGGGAGGCAGGGGGCTGAACACATGTCCTCCTTTGTGGTAATACGCTGATCAGGCCTGAGAAAGAGCCGGACCTGGTTACAGCCTTTCTCAGGTCACCGTAGAAACCAGCACAGCAGGGGTCCTCTGAGTGCCCCTCCCCCCTCCTCCTGGGCACATGCTGATACAAGCACATAGTCTCTCTCTCACTTACACACATATTCTTACGCACGAGCGCACGCCATGCACAAGAATAGACACGCACACGTTTTATGTCACTATTGAGTTTTTGACATACATCCATACATTACGTAGTTAACAAACAAAGATCAAACAAGTACTCGTTTCACAGAATAGCCTACTTCTCAGGCTGTCATGAGTCATCTTCATACCTGCCCTTGAGTCTGAAGTTCTCTCTCCAATGAGGAACCTGATATCTAACGTGAGAGAATATTCAAAGACTGACACCAATCAGGTCTACAGACTAAATCCACTGGATAGAAGATCTGAACATGATGCATTACCTTACAGATCAGTTCATAAAGACCCTTGGTGTTTATAAACATTGGAGAGCGATGAACTCCTGACCTAGAGGTCATGGCCTCTGAGATGTCTCCCACTCTCTACACTGATGAAGCCAGCCTGAAACCACAGCCCAATCAAGCTGATGGAAACTTCATGCACTGGTGGGAGGCCTACATTGTATCTGTATCTCAGAATCAGTAGAGAGAGACAGAGTGAGAGAGAGAGAGAGAGAGAGAGAGAGAGAGAGAGTTGAGAGAGGAAATGTTAAACTTGTAGTGTATTTCAGGTTTAAAAAGGCTTCTGAAGTTTGTAATATCCACTGGATTTTCCCTTATGAAAAATGGCTCAACCCCTACAAAAATGTCCATTAATTATAATTATAATAATTCACATTTCCTGTTGCTGCAGGAGTATTTTCCTGCTGTAGCAAACTGCCTCAAATTAAGATCCTACATCTGCACAATGGAAACTGTCCACGAGTCACAGTTCAGGACCAGGTTTCATAGAGTTGTAGATTCTAATCGTCAAGTTTCCAGACAGTTGATCACATTGTAGCTTTGACCTGCAGGGAAACGTGGTTTCAATGTTGTTCAGATGCAGACCGCAGACCATTCCATCGCCTCCGCTCGTAAATTGCGCTCTCGTCACATTCCCCATCCATCCATCCCTGGCCCCGCGAAGCGTCGATCACTCCTCAAGAATGCCTGGAGTCCAAATGGAAGCGCTGAGCTCGGCACATTTTCGAACTCCTTCATCGTAGCACATGACAATGTCTGTGATCGAAAGCAGACCTCAGTTCCTTGTCGTGAGCATCACAGATACATACCCCATCTTGACGGGTATGTATTAATCAAGACTATATCCTCACACAAATTTCACAAGGACGTATGTCATTAATGTCAATATGACTCTCACATTTTTGGGGATAGTGACTGATGTTTTCTTCCTCAAGTGGGGCGATATTTGGTCCCAAAGTGCATCGGTCACAGCTTCTTTGTCGTGGGGAATAATATAGGAGGAGAACGAGGGGTGTATTCTGTGGCTGACCTCTAGGCTGTGGTCACTGGGCTCTCTCCCTGTGGTAGGTAGGGAGCTCTCCACTCCAGAGGGCACATTCCCAGCCCCTACTGTGAAACCTTTCAGCCCCTTCCTTCAGCCCCTCCGACACTCACTCACTCCTGCCCTGGGGTAGACCATCACCACCACCACCCCAAGGCAGCACATCAGTTGTCACCAGACAAACCCTACACTGGGGTACATTTTATAGCCACACCAGAGAAGACGAGAGTTCTTTGATTTGTGGTCACCAAAACAAAAAGGTTTATCTTAGGGATGTTGCTATAGTAGTATAGACAAGGTTTGGATGAAGGGCCAACATGATCCTCATGGGTACTGCAAGCAGAACATTACAGCCATGATCAATTCCTCTTTGAGGCACCTGTGCCACTATGACGACATCAGTCCGAAAGATCATCAGATCATCAAGGAAATAATTTAGACAAGATTTGTCAATTAATAAATGTGGGCCTATGTTTCTCAAAAGGATGATTACTTCAGTGGCTGATGAATAGCTGCGTGTCTGGTAAGAAATATAACGGCTGAATAAATCTCACAGTAAATAACTTTTAAATAACTCATATTGATCTTGTTTTGACTCAGATGAAGACATGATGTCATGTCATGTTTCTGTTTCAAAGAAAACACCATCTGAACACACAGAATCATAAGAAACTAGAGGAACCGCTAAGCGCATGAGACATCATTCTCTAAACACATGAAGCAACACACTAGCAAAACTCTAATAACAAGCTGTCCAACCGAGAAGAGATTTTCTCTCTATAGGGGAAACAGAAGAAATTTATGAAAACTCAATTTCCGCTAACATACTACAGTCTTTTCATTGGTTAATTTATGTTTTTGCTGTTGTTGTACAGCACATCAATATGCCTTTGTTGAAAATCAAACTTTTCCCTAAGTCTTGATATAAATAAAAGAGCATTTAACCCAGTGGCTCAACAAAAGCGTGAAGTTTGTTATGGTCACAAATCAGTTTCCCAACATCTAAATTGACTTTGGGTTAGTTCTAGTGTCCCTCTACTGGTGTGCCCCGTTCTCCCTCCTCTCTCTCCCACTACTGCCTGCCCCTCAGCCCATCAAAATGACAATGGTATTGATGTAAAATGTGTCGCCTTTCGGCCACTAGAGCATATAACCTTGCGTGCCTGGCCTGACCGCCAAGTTTTATGGCTTTATTTTGTCTCCTTTTATGTCCTCTCGTCGGTGTGGGAGGACAACGATTTAGAAAATTCACTGTAAATATCTCCCTGTGTGCGTGACAGAGAAAGTGAGTGTCTGGATGTATGCACATATATCCAGATCAATTAGTCAGGGCACAATCCCTTAAAAATGGAGTCAACACTTCCTCCCCCCCGTATGCCCTCTGCTCCGTCGCCAATCCCAAAGCCTCCATGAAGAGGCAGGCCTTACATCCTTCCACCTATCCTCAGCCACTTTAGGGAGTGCTTGCTTTGAATTATCACGGATGGAATAGATTGAATAAGAAGAACTCTACCTTTTTCCTCTGTCCCTCCCTATATCTCCCCTCTCATTTTCCCTCCCTCTCGCCCTCCCTCTTTCTCTCTCCTTTATTTTTCACATTACCAGGGGGTGGTGTGTGATTGACAGACGGGAACAAATATTTTTTTTTTCGTAACCTAAGGCCGTCCTCTGTGATTGGCTTACAAGCTGACATCTCCAAACTTCACTCGTCTTCTTCCCCCCCCCCCCCCCCCTTTAATATTGGGCCTGTGGATGAGGCATCCTGAGGGAGAAAAAAAATTGGAGAGAGAAAAATATATCTACCTTAGGAAAGAACCTCAGAGAGGGAGAGAAGGAGAGGACGGGTAGGAGCGTGTGTGTGTGCGTTTGTGTATGTGTGAGAGAGAGAGACTTACTCTCTTAACTACTAGGAGCCAGACACACTTTCCTGGCCCGACTCAAAGAAGGGGGAAAACAGGAGTTTTTTTTGTTGCTTCAATTTCATTTAAATTCCCCTCCCTCAACAATCAAGCTTCTGCTAAAGCTTCTTCTCCAGGAAGTCTGTTCTTCATTCCCCTTTGGAAATTCAATGTATTGATCCATTTCCACTCCTATCACCACAAGGCATACCTCATGGATTTGTACCTGATTGGATATATGATGTTTGTGTGGTTGTCCAGTTGGCGGGTGCTTGGAGGTTATCCCATCTGGTGGTGAGTACAATCTAGAGTTTCAGCATCAAATCCTAGAGCTGCTATAGGGAGACTTTTGGTCAATTATCATTTGTAGAGGGCAGAATACAGTGCACTTTCAGTTGACTGGGTGGAAAAATGTTATCCAGCCCAGTCCAAAGAATCTTAACCTCAAATACTGGTGTAACGGAAAAGGCTTGCCGTTCTTTTCCTCTACACTAAGGTCCATTTATCTTATTAGATAAATGTTGTGATGCTAAGGAGGTTGGAATTGTAGTTTTGAGCATGAAGCTTATTCAATATCTTTAGGGATTTTTTTAAAAGGAGCCTATGGATGGCTTGTCTATGTAAATTGTCCCTGAATATTGGTCTGGAGCGTTTCTAAATAGCGGTTGGAATTAGTGTAATTATTGGTTTAGATAATGTCTCCATCCTCCAAGGACAATGACAACATTGAACATCTTCACGAAAACAAAAAGTTTGTGAGTCCAAATGTATAAGTACTTAGTTTATTTTGTTAAATAAAACTATAATTTTATATTTGGAGTCGTACAATCAGGACCTTTTAAGTCAGCATCATTTTGTTTTGTTTTGCCATTGTGCGTCCATATTCTACATTCAGGCCGCCGGCCCCCAATCATGCCGTGTAACTCTTCATTGTTAACTGAATGTTCTTCATTGGTTTTGTTTCGAGGGAGTTTATCACATACTAAAGGGTTAACTGTTTAGTACCATCAATGCTGTTTGAAATTACTTAAAGCCATGTCATTTTGAAATTCTCCAAATCAACGAAATAGACACATTTGTGAGACTGCCCCAGTGTCAGATCTAATTTATACATAAATGGTTTTAATTAATTTGTATCTACTTAATATGAACAATAATTAAGCATATACTTTGTCATTAAATTAATATTGCAATATTGCCGAGGTCTCTGGGAGTTTGTGTCATGGTACAATCAGGTTAGGCTCTGTAGGGCTTTATGTGTCTTTGTTGAAATATTCCAGAACCCGTTTGGCACCCTCACATGAAATGTAGAGGATCATCTCATTACAAATTCAGCTTCATGCATCTGACCTCATAGGCCTTGCTCTTTTGAAACATAAAGCCTTTTATTTTAGAGATATTTGCGAGTAGGCGTATGACAAAGCTTCTTTGGCTCCCGACACAATACTTGTCAGAGCTACTGCAATTTTAGTAGCCCAGTTAGCATGTGGTCCCACAGCGGTGCTGTCCAAACCACCAGCATCTTCTGGTTTCATTTACAGAGAGGGGAGCTGCCAAACACACAGGCCACAGGGATGAAGTGTTAATGGCAGGACGACTTTACACCCACTCCCTTGATTCAGCACACAACATAACAAAGACACCAGGATTCTCTGTCTGAATTACCTGCAGCTGTTCTCTGCTCAACGAGCTTACATGACACTGGTGTAATGTTCAGCCCCGGACAATGCATACCACCTTTGATTTGGATAACTCATTTGAAGTGGAGGGTGGGGGAGGCGGAGAGGGAGAAAGATGAAATGGCCTTGTGTAGCTTCAGGTGGTTGGACAGGTGCTGAGGAATGGATGTCATGGAGCGCTGTCACTGACGTCGTGGAGCGGTGTTGAGCACATCCAAGAGGGGACAAAACAACGAGATGGGTACGTGGTGCGTCAAGGGAGAGGGTGCTAAGTTTCAGCGAGCCAGGGCTCGTTTCAGCTTCAGGGGCGATGACTTGGTCATAAATTCTCCAGCCAAGTGGGGAAGGGAGGGGAGAAGGAGTTTTGACTGCTACATGCCTGGCAGCCAGTCACACAATCACAAGATGGGGTGTCGAAAACAAAACAGAGCATAAATAACTCTAGAGATGTACATATGCACAGAGGAAGAGGTGATAGAGTGAAATAGCTGGCAAATGAGGGGGTTTGGAGAGGAGCTGGAGCTGCCACAAAAATATACCCCCCTGCAAGAATGTCACTTAAATAGACTCCTCTTTAAAATGCAAAAATGTTAGGTAGCTAGAAGAGTTTCATAAGTGAGAGAAAATGAAGTATGTGGAAAGATCTCAAAGCAGATAAAAGATAAGTGTTCCAAGAGGGTAGACTAGAGCCATCTGATAAAGGTTTTGGCAGCCTGATGCCCATCTCTAATATAAATGTGTGGCTTTTGGGAAGAAATCCGTGTTTTTTTACTTTGTACCTCTATTCCTCACCTCTTACGCTGTATATAAATATAGTACATCTCACAAGTCTCATCTTTAATATCAAGTATTTTGGAGAAAAAAAGCCCTGTACTGCTTCCACATGGTGTCTCTAGCCAGGCTATAATACTGGGATGTATAATGCTGAAAGTATTTTATGACAGAATTTTGCGCCGGTTGATGTTCATTGTCATGAGTCTTGTCCTGGAGGCAGAACTGAGTGATTTCCACTTATATAGGCCAGCTATGTATAAATTCATGAAATAAAAAATGTGGGTTAGGGTTAGGCATTAGGTTTAGCAATGTGGTTAATGTTAGGGTTAAGGTTAGGGTTAGGTTTCAAATCAGACTTGATGACTTTGTGGCTGTTCCAGCTAGTGACCACTCTGCAGAGCTTCCTCCAGAAAAATGCTGACCTGCTCATTCCTGTATTCAAATCAAATAATGCTATAGTGCAGCACAACCCAAATAAATACAAATAAAATTAAAGTGATTGGAGAAAAAGGGTTGATATGCTTCAACTTTGATTAGCATCTGTATTCTACACTATACTGTAACTACAGTAGGCCTACATGTTTGTCATCATTAAAAAGATCTTGACAAGTCATAAGTAGTTTAGGACGAGCCCATCACACATAAAAATACCGTCAACGCTTGGTATATACACAGGTAATCCCTAAATGGAAGCGCTAAAGCTAACCTGTCAGCCAGTTCAGCCTTTTCTGTTTGTATTCATGTTATAGACAGTGGTCATGATGAGTGAATGCCGACACTCCACATCGCCCATGTCTTTATCCATTAAAAACTCTTCAAATACCAACCTTGGAGGAACAAAGATTTGTGGTGTAGTCGAAGAATATCGTCGCAGAATCACTAAACATTTATTATCCACTTAATATTCTGGTAATTATGGCCACTGTTCCGTTACAGAGGGAACCAGAGAGAGCATGTCACCTATGGAAACTGTATGTTACTATGCAAACTGACTGAGCTGTGGCTTTAGCTTTTAATGCCAGAGTTTTTGGTGACTTCTGGTAAATTGCAGTTTTTAACAGATCAGTGTAGCCTACGTAGCACCCATGTCAACACCGCCCTAGTCGGTGGGTGGAGGCTCCTCAGAGAAGGAAGGGGAGGACCATTCTCCTCAGTGAATTTCATACAAATTAAAATCGTAAAACATTAAAAAGGTTATCATTTTTAGATAAAACTATACTAAATATAATCACGTCACCAAATAATTGATTAAAACACACAATTTTGCAAAGAAGGTCTACAGTAGCCTCAACAGCACTCTGTAGGGTAGCACCATGGTGTACCCGGAGGACAGCTAGCTTCCGTCCTCCTCTGGGTACATTGACTTCAATACAAAACCTAGGAGGCTCATGATTCACACCCACTTCCATAGAATTACACAGTAATTATGACAACTTCCGGAGGATGTCCTCCAGCCTATCAGAGCTCTTGCAGCATGAACTGACATGTTGTCCACCCAATCCTTTTTTCAACATTTTGTTACCTTACAGCCTTATTCTAAAATGGATTACATTAAACATTTTCCTCATCAATCTACACATAATACCCCATAATGAAAAGGCAAAAACAGGTTTTTAGAAATCTTTGCAAATGTATTAAAAATTAAAATATTAAGACCCTTTGCTATGAGACTCGAAATTGAGCTCAGGTGCATCCTGTTTCCATTGATCATCCTTGAGATGTTTCTACAACTTGATTGGAGTCCACCAGTGGTAAATTCAATTGATTGAACATGATTTGGAAAGGCACACACCTGTCTATATAAGGTCCCACAGTTGACAGTGCATGTCAGAGCAAAAACCAAGCCATGAGGTCGAAGGAATTCTCTGTAGCGCTCCGAGACAGGATTGTGCCGAGGCACAGATCTGGGGAAGGGTACCAAAAAATGTCTGCAGCATTGAAAGTCCCCAATAACACAGTGGCCTCCATCATTCTTCATGGTCAGGGAGGTGACCAAGAACCCGATGGTCACTCTGATAGAGCTCCAGAGTTCCTCTGTGGAGATGGGAGAACCTTCCAGAAGGACAACCATCTCTGCAGCACTCCACCAATCAGGCCTTTATGGTAGAGTGGCCAGACGGAAGCCACTCCTCAGTAAAAGGCACATGACAGCCCGCTTGGAGTTTGCCAACAGTTACCTAAAGGACTCTCAGACCATGAGTAACAAGATTATCTGGTCTGATGAAACCAAGATTGAACTATTTGGCCTGAATGCCAAGCATCACGTCTGGAGGAAATCTGGCACCATTCCTACGGTGAAGCATGGTGGTGGCAGCATCATGCTGTGGGGATGTTTTTCAGCGGAAGGGACTGGGAGACTAGTCAGGATCGAGGGAAAGATGAACGGAGCAAAGTACAGAGAGATCCTTGATGAAAACCTGCTCCAGAGCGCTCAGGACCAGAGACTGGGACGAAGGTTCACCTTCCAACAGGACAACGACCCTAAGCACACAGCCAAGACAACGCAGGAGTGGCTTCGGGACAAGTCTCTGAATGTCCTTGAGTGGCCGAGCCAGAGCCCGGACTTGAACCCGATTGAACACCTCTGGAGAGACCTGTAAATAGCTATGCAGCAACGCTCTCCATCCAACCTGACAGAGCTTGAGAGGATCTGTAGAGAAGAATGGGAGACACTCCCCAAATACAAGTGTGCCAAACTTGTAGTGTCATACCCAAGAAGACTCAAGGCTGTAATCACTGCCAAAGGTGTGTCAACAAAGTACTGGGTAAAGGGTCTGAATACTTACGTAAATGTCATATTTCAGTTTTTTTCTAGAAATCTGTTTTTGCTTTGTCATTATGGGGTATTGTGTGTAGATTGATGATGGGAAAAAACAACGTAATACATATGGAAAGGCGATATTGAATGTCACTGTCTGTCACCTCAAATTTGTCTCTCAACCTGTGTGCACCTACGTTGTAAACTTTCATTCATAGGCTAGGTTGTAGCAACCTTATGATGGGTATAGGGAAAATATCGAGTATCATGTAGTAGTCTAAATCTATCGCTGTTACATTGAACTGGGTGAATGGAATATGAATGAAAGTGATCGAATATGCTGTAATAGAAATAAGGCCATGCTCATGAAAAAAATATCTAACGGCACTGACTGCCACTGCATCAGATGCGTGTAATCCACTTTCTGCAGGTCAGAGTAGCTATATGCGGAGCACCAAAACTATCTATTTGCTACAATTGTGACAGACAAATACAATACATTTGTCAATACCACAGATATAGAACATAGGAAATTGCAGAAATATGATGTTAACATATCATAAAGTACATTCCCATGTAACATAGCATACGTTCTGTAATTCTCATGTCTGCTTGTAGTGAAAGCAAAGTGTTACCATAAGAAAATAAGACACAAATGAATTTCTGATTTAGGTATAGAAAGTACATAGAGGAAAGGAAGTGACATAGATAATGTATAAAACTAAAGCCCGACCGATATATCGGTTCACCGATAACTCCACCGATAAACGATACTCAATAAATAGGATAATAAAAGGGAATGTCTTGCTTATCTGAACACTTGCGGCCATTCTCATGATGTCATTATTGTCACAATGTATGAAATCAACATTTGAAGCATAGTTACTAAGACAATAAATTTTTTGGATGGCAATTTATGAGAATTCAGTGCGGAAAAATTACACTTTTTCATTTTCCCCGCTGTAAAACAGTATATCGGCACGTTTCGCCCCCCAACAAATAAGAATCGGACCCAAAAAATCATATAGGTCGGGCCCTATATAAAAGTTTAGGTAGAGTGAGAGAGAGACTAAACACCGTTTCCCTCTGTGATATGTGGGTAGCGGAGTACATGAAATGGTCAATCTTCTCTAAGGCATGCCTACCATACACATCCCCCGTCCTGTCCTGCCCTGTCCTGGCCACCCCTGCCCTCTATGTGCAGGACAACTCTTGTGGCTTAAATGTGGGCTCTAGGGTCCATCTCTGGGTCGCTGGAATGTCATTATGTGACTGTGACCCACCCCCCCCCTCTCAGTGCGAGAAAATCCTCTGTCTGCAATCCTGGTGTGAAAAGATCAAGGATGTTCAAGCATTACATTGAACAGTGCAAAGGGATGGAAAGAAAAGAGGAAAGCCTTAAAGAATGTTATTCTTAAGACCGGTAGGGTTCCATATCAATGGCAGCGGCTGCCATACAGGCGGGGGTCAAAGACACCCCTAATGCCTGTGAGAATTATCTATGGCTAGCATAGTGACTTCGCCAGACAGAGATCTGTGCCATGTGAAATGCACGTTTATTTTCCCATTTGGCTAACCTCCATTCTGTACAGTAGATATTGGACTAGCCTACATCACTTGAGCAGGTGGATAAGGTTCCCCATTTGTGCCCCAGTTTGGATTATATTGTGCTGTGGTTCCTTTGCCACAGTGACAGCTACAGTAGTTAGCTAACTGCTTGAATTGCAATCGATGTACTTCATCCAAGTGAGCTAACATTCAGTTGACACAAAAAGAGCCTGACACCCTGACTGTCCAGCTCTACAAAACAAACCACTGGCATGACGTTATCCAGTCTAACCAGACGGTTGGGAGAGAGGTTCAAAGGAGGCTGGTAGTTCAAAGCAGTAAAGGAGATTCCTAATCTCAGCACATTATCAAAGAACATGTGATTAACTACTTGTATAGGAAATGACAAAGTCCCACAGTGCAGGGCTATTACCTGTATTAAAACACAGGTCAGGACAGTTCCTCAAAGGAAAATAGGCCCAAACGCCAAGAGGCACAGGAGTCCTCAGGGGCACACACAGAGAGAGAGAGAGAGAGAGAGAGAGAGAGAGAGAGAGAGAGAGAGAGAGAGAGAGAGAGAGAGAGAGAGAGAGAGAGAGAGAGAGAGAGAAGGAAAGAGGGAAGGAACAAACACATTCACGCTGAAACAGCAACCCACACACACACACCACCGTAAAAGCCTTCATTGGCCAGAATTGCCAGCTTCTATAGCTCCTGTTTGAAAATCTGCTACTGGGCAGCAGCTAATCATGAACAACAAGTAATCTTTAGACAGACCTGGCGTCTGGTGACTAATTAGTATTAGTCACACCTGTGCACCCTAAATACTTAATTATAGTCAAACCTCCCCAAGTTATCTCACAGGTCATACATGCCTGCATAACACAATATTCCAGATACACTATATATACACAAGTATGTGGACACGCCTTCAAATTAGTGGATTCGGCTATTTCAGCCACACTCGTTGCTGACAGGTGTATAAAATCGAGCAAACAGCCATGCAATCTCCATAGCCCAACATTGGCAGTAGAATGGCCTTATTGAAGAGCTCAGTGACTTGCAACGTGGCACCGTCATAGGATGCCACCTTTCCAAGTCAGTTCGTCACATTTCTGCCCTCCTAGGGCTGCCCTGGTCAACTGTAGGTGCTGTTATTGTGAAGTGGAAACGTCTAGGAGCAACAACGGCTCAGCCGCGAAGTGGTAGGCCACACAAGCTCACAGAACGGGACCGCCGAGTGCTGAAGTGCATAGTGCATAAGATTCCTCTGTCCTCGGTTGCAACACTCACTACCGAGTTCCAAACTGCCTCTGGAAGCAACGTCTGCACAATAACTGTTTGTCTGGAGCTTCATGAAATGGGTTTCCATGGCCGAGCAGCCGCACACAAGCCTAAGATCACCATGCACAATGCTAAGCGTCGGCTGGAGTGGTGTAAAGCTCGCCGCCATTGGACTCTGGAGCAGTGGAAACACGTTCTCTGGAGTGATGAATCACGCTTCATCATCTGGCAGTCCGACGGACGAATCTGAGTTTGGTTGATGCCAGGAGAACACTACCTGCCCCAATGCATAGTGCCAACTGTAAAGTTTGGTGGAGGGGGAATAACTGTCTGGGGCTGTTTTTCATGGTTCGGGCTAGGCCCCTTAGTTCCAGTGAAGGGAAATCTTAGCGCTACAGCATACAACGACATTCTAGACGATTCTGTGCTTCCAACTTTGTGCCAACAGTTTGGGGAAGGCCCTTTCCTGTTTCAGCATGACAATGCCCCTGTGCACAAAGCGAGGTCCATACAGAAATGGTTTGTCGAGATCACTGTGGCCTGCACAGAGCCCTGACCTCCACCCCATCTAAAACCTTTGGGATGAATTGGAACGGCGACTGCAAGCCAGGGCTAATCGCCCAACATCAGTGCCCGACCTCACTAATGCTCTTGTGGCTGAATGGAAGCAAGTCCCCGCAGCAATGTTCCAACATCTAGTGGAAAGCCTTCCCAGAAGAGTGGAAACTGTTATAGCATCAAAGGGGGACCAACTCCATATTAATGCCCATGACTTTGGAATGAGATGTTCGACGAGCAGGTGTCCATATACTTTTGGTAATGTAGTGTAATTCAACAAGCATTTTGTTGAATTAACGTTGTTTCCACGTCATTTCAACCCACAAATTCTATGTGATGAATTTGAATCAAATGTGGAAAACTGATTGGATTTGCAGAAAATCATCAACGTAAGGGAATTTAGTAAAAATGTTTACCCAACTTTTAACCTAAATCGAATGACAGGGTGACATTTTTGGTTGATTTCACGTTGAATTCACGTTGACAACTCAACCAAATGCAAATCAAAACCAGTGGGCACTGTCTCACAATGCTAGGAGAGGTAAAGCCAGGGCAGTCCCGATTACTACTGTTTCTTTTGGATGGTTCATTCAAACACTTTGCAAAGGGTTTGATCAAACAGGCCATGCTGTTTTCTATCTGAACAGTTTCAGTTGTGTCTTTGCTCTGACATAAAGAGCGAGACAGAGAAAGCAAGAGAGCAAGAAAGAAAGAAAGAAAGAAAGAAAGAAAGAAAGAAAGAAAGAAAGAAAGAAAGAAAGAAAGAAAGAAAGAAAGAAAGAAAGAAAGAAAGAAAGAAAGAAAGAAAGAAAGGACTACTTCCACTATGACTGGCACTGCTGCACTGAGTTAAACACAGTCAGTCAGAGTGTTCTGTCTGCTCCCCAGTGAACTGCAAGCTGCACAGCTCTCACACTCAGTGTTGCTTCCTAACAGGCAGGTTCACAAGTTTACACCCCAGCTCCCTGTTCTCCTCTGTTCTGACTGCAGGGGCTCCCTGTCCCAGCTTTGCACTCACTCTCAAAGTGTCGAAGGAAGGAGAGCAAGAGCGAGGGATGAAGGGAAGGAGGGAAGAAAGCAAAAACAGGTTGGAACATTTTTCAGGGGTCCTGTCATTTTTTATCTGATCAGCCCAGAGCTGTTGGACTACAAATCAAAAGTGTGCCAAAGAAAAACAGAACACAACAACACAGACAGGAGCTGTGCATTCCAGCCTCCGCCAGGAAAAGTCCCATCCTGGGGGCGAAGCCGACAACTTCCTGTGGCCCACTTACACTCTCTTCAGAGTGTCTTTGTCTCTCCTGTAGATTCTGTGGTTGGATTATAATTGAGATTCCGATGGCAATGTTTTGGTGTGCATCCTGAGTGCATGAGGCCTCATTTAGCTTGTGATGTCAACATAGATCTAGAAGAAAAGTTTGATAGCACTTAAATTGTTGAGAGCGTTCCTTTAGACTGAACAGTCTATGGACTTTCTATGGAGTCTAACTTTCTGGAGTCTGATTCTCATCTCTGTGTGATTGATAAGACAACTATCATGATTGCAAGGTGTCCCGATATCTTTTCCAACTGTCCCGTTATCTGGTTTAAATGTCCATTCTAGAATGCCCTTCTAGCCAATCAGAAATGAGTATTCAACAATGCTGTGGTATAAGATTAATATAATTAATCAAATCAAAGTTTGTACAAGAATGATTGGCATTCATCAACAACTATCCCTATGCTAGCCTAGCTGCTAACTAGCTATCAAGCTAGCAACGTTTCCTTAAAAGCTTGAACACAGGCCACAATGAGGTTAGCCCTTGTGGCTGGGAATGCGGATTATCCTGGGCTAGTGGCTGTCTAAATCCCTGCTGTTTGTTGCTGTTTAAATCTGCCCTCAGTATTTGGAAAAAGCTCTTGAAGCTATTTTCATGTTGTTGTAACAACTGCCCTTGTGGCTGGGACCACATATTATCCTGGGATAGTGGCTGTCTAAATCCCTGCTGTTTGTTGCTGTTTAAATCTGCCCTCAGTATTTGAACAAATCTCCTGAAGCTACACTACATGACCAGAAGTATGTGGACACCTGCTCGTTGAACATCTCATTCCAAAATCATGGGCATTAATATGGAGTTGGTCCCCCCTTTGCTGCTATAACAGCCTCCACTCTTCTGGGAAGGCTTTCCACTAGATGTTTGAACATTGCTGCGGGGACTTGCTTCCATTCAGCCACAAGAGCATTAGTGAGGTCGGGCACTGATGTTGGGCGATTAGGCCTGGCTCGCAGTCGGAGTTCCAATTCATCCCAAAGGTGTTCGATGTGGTTGAGGTCAGGGCTCTGTGCAGGCCAGTCAATGTGGTCCTCTGTAGCTCAGCTGGTAGAGCACGGCGCTTGTAACGCCAAGGTAGTGGGTTCGATCCCCGGGACCACCCATACACAAAAAAAAAAAATGTATGCACACATGACTGTAAGTCGCTTTGGATAAAAGCGTCTGCTAAATGGCATATTATATTATATTATTATAAAAAGTTCTTCCACACCGATCTGGACAAACAATTTCTGTATGGACCTCGCTTTGCACGGGGGCATTGTCATGCTAAAACAGGAAAGGGCCTTACCCAAACTGTTACCACAAAGTTGGAAGCACAGAATCGTCTAGAATGTCATTATATGCTGGGGGCAGGTAGTGTTCCTCTGGCATCCGCCAAACCCAGATTAGTCCGTCGGACTACTAGATGGTGAAGCATGATTCATCACTCCAGAGAACGCGTTTCCACTGCTCCAGAGTCCAATGGTGGCGAGCTTTACACCACTCCAGCCGACGCTTGGCATTGCGCATGGTGATCTTAGGCTTGTGTGTGGCTGCTCGGCCATGACCCATTTCATGAAGCTCCCGACGAACAGTTATTGTGCTGACGTTGCTTCCAGAGGCAGTTTGGAACTCGGTAGTGAGTGTTGCAACCGAAGACAGACGATGTTTTATGCGCTATGCACTTCAGCACTCGGTAGTCCCGTTCTGTGAGCTTGTGTGTTCTACCACTTCGCAGCTGAGCCGTTGTTGCTCCTAGATGTTTCCACTTCGCAATAGCAGCACTTACAGTTGACCGGTGCCTCTGGCAGGGCAGAAATTTGAAGAACTGACTTGTTGGAAAGGTGGCATCCTATGACGGTGCGACGTTGAAATTCACTGAGCTCTTCAGTAAGGCCATTCTACTGACAATGTTTGTCTATAGAGATTGCATGGCTGTGTGCTCTATTTTATACACCTGTCAGCAAACTCAACCCCCCGTTATTTCTGCAGACATCTTTGAATCTTAATTCGGAGCATATTTGGAAAACGTTGTCGCATAAAACCTGAGGGAGATTTTTACTGAAATTCTGTTACCAAATTTGTTTCTGCACAGTTCTTCCAGTAAATGTGTTTTTGTACAATTCTCAGTGGAAATTGTTACAAGTAGTCCTTGTGCATAGAATTGTATGGTTTGTTTAACTTTTCAATCAATGGTTTTTGTTTGGCATAATTTAAAAGTGAAAAATGATTGTAGTTGTTTAAGTTTTTTTTTTTTTTTTACTGTTTATACATGCATGGCATGATAGGAGTGAGGCCTTTGAGTACAAGTAGCAACAGAGCCATCCCCTCTGCCGCCCTCCCGCTGAACAAGCACACAAACACACCACCCTACTTTCCATGGAGTTCTGAACAGTGCCTGAGGAATAATGCATAGAGGGATGGATTGTGACAGGCTGGTTCTCTCTAATCCCTCTCTCCCTACAGTGAGGGAAAAAAGTATTTGATCCCCTGCTGATTTTGTACATTTGCCCACTGACAAAGAAATGATCAGTCTATAATTTTAATGGTAGGTTTATTTGAATAGTGAGAGACAGAATAACAACAACAAAATCCAGAAAAACGCATGTCAAAAATGTTATAAATTGATTTGCATTTTAATGAGGGAAATAAGTGTTTGACCCCCTCTCAATCAGAAAGATTTCTGGCTCCCAGTGTCACGGATTCAGCCGAGGCTGCTCCTCCTCCTTTCTCGGGCAGGCTTCGGCGTTCATCGTCCCCGGAGTACTAGCTGCTGCCGATCGATGTTTCGGTGTTTGTCTTGTTCAGTCTTGAGTGTTTACACCTGTTCGCTATTATGTTTGATTGTAGTCCCTATATTTACCCCTGTCTCTCGTTTGGTAAATTGTGTGTTATTGTTTTGTTTCCCGTAAGGTCGGCATTGCTGTGTCGTATGCGTGTATTTGTTTCCTCCCGGTTTGGAGGTTTTGTTTTGTATGTTCTTTTACTGGTTAGTAAAGTATGTCTGCCAGTAGCTCTGTGTCCTGCGCTTGACTTCGCTCACCGCATACACGTCGCCTTTGACAGAATAACACACCACACATGGAGTCAGCAGGATCAGCGGTGCCAACGGGATCACTGGAGGAGCGCGTTATCCAACAAGCGGCCATGATCCAGGATCTTGGCACCGCCATGCAAGGGGTGATGGACACCTTGAGGCGATGGGAAAGAGGAGGTTTGCCCACACCTCCTCCAACGATACCAGCACCATCAGCCATACCCATCGTTTCACCTCCGGAGTCCAGTGGGATTCGGCTCTCGCTCCCGAGGGCTTATGATGGCACCGCGGCCGGGTTTCAGGGTTTCCTGCTCCAAGTGGAACTCTACCTGGCAACCATCCACCCGGCGCCCTCGGGATACGAGAGCGTTTCCGCCCTCATCTCCTGTCTGTCCGGCAAGGCACTGGAGTGGGCCAACGCCGAGTGGAGGGGAATAGACGCCGCTACAGTCAGCTATGCAGAGTTCTCCCGCCGCTTCAGGGCGGTTTTCGATCATCCCCAGAGGGGAAAGCGGCGGGTGAGCGTCTGTTCCACCTCAGACAGGGGAAGAGGAACGTGCAGGAGTTCGCACTGGACTTCCGGACTCTGGCTGCCAATGCGGGATGGAATGAGAGGGCCCTCATCGACCACTACAGGTGCAGCCTAAGGGAGGACGTTCGCCGAGAGTTGGCCTGCAGGGACACCAACCTAAGTTTCGATCAGCTGGTGGACATGTCGATTCGTCTAGATACCCTGTTGGCTACCCGCGGACGTCCGGAGTTGGGGCAGTCCATTCCATCCCCCAGCACCTCCGAGCCGAGCCCTATGGAGCTCGGGGGTGCTGGTGCTAGAGAGAAGAGGAGAGAGACCAGGAGAGAGGCCGTCCCCTGCACCAACTGTGGCCGCAGAGGACACACTGCGGTTCGGTGCTGGGGAGGGTCTCCTAGGGATCGAGGCAGTAGGCCACGCACTGATGAGTCACTCCAGGTGAGTAAGCACCCAACTCACCCAGAGCTCTCTGTTGTACATATGTATATTAAAGTTGTGTTTCCCGAGGTTTCTTCTCACTCCCAGCATAAGGCGCTAGTCGATTCAGGCGCAGCTGGGAATTTTATCGATCGCTGTTTCTCGTGGTGTTGGGGCTTCCCTGGTTAATATCTCAAGACCCCAACATTTCATGGCAACAGAGGGCTCTCAAGGGATGGTCTGATCAGTGTGTCGGGCGGTGTATAGGTTTTTCCGTAGGGGCAACGACGGTGAAAAGTCCGAACCAAATGCCTGCAATGCACATTCCTCCTGAGTATGCAGATTTGGCACTCGCCTTCTGTAAGAAGAAGGCGACTCAATTACCACCTCATAGACAGGGGGATTGTGCGATAGACCTCCAGGTAGGCGCTGCACTTCCTCGTAGTCATGTGTATCCTCTGTCTCAGGAGGAGACAGCAGCTATGGAGACATACGTCACCGAATCTCTGAGACAGGGATACATACGGCCGTCCACTTCCCCTGCGTCCTCGAGTTTCTTTTTTGTGAAGAAGAAGGATAGGGGTTTACGCCCGTGTATTGATTACCGTGGTCTCAATCAGATTACCATTAAATACAGCTATCCTCTCCCTCTGATTGCGAGTATGACGGAGTCATTACACGGGGCGCGATTCTTCACAAAATTGGATCTCAGGAGCGCTTACAACCTGGTGCGCATTAGGGAAGGAGATGAATGGAAAACAGCATTCAGTACCACCTCGGGTCACAATGAGTATCTCGTCATGCCATACGGTTTAATGAATGCTCCTTCAGTCTTCCAATCATTTGTGGACGAGATTTTCCGGGATTTGCATGGACAGGGTGTAGTGGTGTATATTGATGATATTCTGATATACTCCGCTACACGAGCCGAGCATGTGTCCCTGGTGCGTCGGGTGCCGGGTAGACTGTTGGAGCATGACCTGTATGTGAAGGCGGAGAAATGCCTGTTCCTGGGACATCGGTTGTCCGCGTCAGGGGTGGAGATGGAGATTGACCGCGTTTCAGCCGTGCGTAATTGGCAGACTCCCACCATGGTTAAGGAGGTGCAGCGGTTTTTGGGTTTTGCCAATTACTACCGGAGGTTTATCCGGGGTTTTGGACAGGTAGCAGCTCCCATCACCTCCCTGCTAAAGGGGGGCCCGGTGCGTTTGCAGTGGTCGGCTGAGGCAGACAGGGTGTTTAGACATCTGAAGGACCTGTTCACCTCGGTTCCGGTGCTGGCACATCCGGACCCCTCTTTGGCGTTCCAAGTTGAGGTGGATGCGTCCGAGGCGGGGATCGGTGCTGTACTGTCTCAACGCTCAGGCACGCCTCCAAAACTCCGCCCCTGTGCTTTTTATTCCAAGAAGCTCAGTCCGGCGGAACGCAATTATGACGTGGGGGACAGGGAGCTGCTAGCGGTAGTTCAAGCCCTGAAGGTGTGGAGGCATTGGCTTGAGGGGGCTAAACACCCTTTCCTCATTCTGACTGACCATCGTAACCTGGAGTACATCCGGGCAGCGAGGAGACTGAACCCTCGTCAGGCTAGGTAGGCCATGTTTCTTGCCTATACCAGGGTCACAGAACGCTAAGGCAGACGCCCTGTCCCGGCGATATGACACAGAGGAGAGGTCCATTGAGCCCACTCCCATACTTCCGGAGTCTTGTCTAGTGGCATCGGTGGTGTGGGAGGTCGATGCGGAAATCGAGCGGGCGTTACATACCGACCCTACTCCCCCAGAGTGTCCAGAGGGGCGGAGGTACGTGCCGCTCAAGGTCCGTGATCGACTGATATATTGGGCTCACACGTCACCCTCCTCTGGTCATCCGGGTAATGGTCGAACGGTGCACTGCCTTAGCGGGAAGTACTGATGGCCCACCTTGGCTAAGGACGTGAGGGTTTACGTTTCTTCCTGCTCGGTGTGCGCTCAGTGTAAGGCGCCTAGACACCTGCCCAGAGGGAAGTTACAACCTCTACCCGTTCCACAACGGCCGTGGTCTCACCTATCGGTGGATTTTGTCACGGACCTTCCCCCCTCCCAGGGGAATACCACGATCTTGGTCGTTGTGGATCGGTTTTCTAAGGCCTGCCGTCTCATTCCGATGCCAGGTCTCCCTACAGCCCTACAAACGGCCGACGCCCTGTTTACTCACGTCTTCCGGCACTACGGGGTGCCTGAGGATAACGTACTGTGCTGACTTCGCCGGGAGAGGTTGTGTTTTTCTCTAGCAGGAGGTAAGCTTGGCTTCTCATATGGTGTTGAGTAAAGCTTAAACCATGTATTTAGATCGTAGGTAGGTAGTTTATTTAGGTAGTTATTGTAGGTTTCCGTAGGCAATTATTGTAGGTAAGTATTGTTTACGTATTGTTTAAGTATTGTTACGGCGGAGCCCGGCGAAGCACGAGGCTAGCTAGCTAGCGGGTAGCTACTGGTAACGTTTATTGGTTATTATCTGTTTAGTGCAATGGTGGAGAGTGGTTTCCAATGTTAATGTGCTAGCTAATGTGCTAGCTAGCTAGCCAACGTTAAATTTTTTTGCTGCGTTATGAAAGGAACTTGACACGGACATGAATGATCTGTTTTGTGTGTTAACACACTCTTGGTATGCTAGCTAGCTAGCGGGTAGCTACTGGTAACGTTTATTGGTAATTATCTGTTTAGTGCAACGGTGGAGAGTTGTTTCCAATGTTAATGTGCTAGCTAACCAACGTTTAATTTTTGCTGCGTTACGAAAGAAACTAGACACGGACATGAGTTATCTGTTTAGTGTGTTAACACACTCTTGGTGGTTTGTTGTAACCAAGTATTGGTGCTAAACTGTGTGTTATTGGATGCTAGCATGCTAGTTAGCTATGGCGTCATAGCTAGGCATCGTGGGCTGTTGTGGTTAGTTACTGTGGGTTGGCATTGTTGTTCGGCGGTGCCGGGGGTAGCACGAAGCTAGCTAGCTAGCCGTTCTTCAAACAAGGTCAACACAGTGGCCATTGCTAGCTAGCCAACAGACACGGACACGAATTATCTGCTTAGTGTGTTAACACACTATTGGTGGTTTGTTGTGACCAAGTGTTGGCGCTAAACTGTGTGTTTTTGGATGCAAGTGTTGGTGCTAAACTGTGTGTTTTTGGATGCTAGCATGCTAGTTAGCTATGGTGTCATAGTTAGCTAGCTGAATAAAGTGGGTTGAGTCTATTCCTTTAAACATTGAACCGCTGTGGTTCACAACAATTCTGATTTCTAAAGGTGGAAGTTGGTAGAGTTTTTGTTCGGGTGGTTCAGTGAAACAATTATAGTTGTTAGAAGTAGAAGTTTTTGGTGAGGGAGGCCCTGCTCTCTACTCTCCCAGATGTTTAGTTCATTTCATTCCGATCTCCTCTGCATTATTGTAGCCATTTGCTACAGCCTGTCAACTATGCCTCTGCCTATCCCTGTTCTCTCCTCTCTGCACAGGCTACACAAACGCCCCACACCGCGTGGCTGCTGCCTCTCTAACCTGGTGGTCCCTGCACGCACCCCACACCTGGAGTTCCAGGTCTCAGGCAGCCTCTGGAACTGCCATTCTGCTGCCAACAAAGCTGACTTCATCCCAGCCTATGCTAATCTCCAGTCCCTCGACTTCCTGGCGCTGACGGAAACATGGATTACCACTGAAAACACTGCTACTCCTACTGCTCTCTCCTCGTCTGACCATGTGTTCTCGCATACCCCGAGAGCATCTGGTCAGAGGGGTGGTGGCACAGGAATCCTCATCTCTCCCAAGTGGACATTCTCAATTTTTCCCCTAACCCATCTGTCTATCTCCTCATTTGAATTCCATGCTGTCACAGTCACTAGCCCATTTAAGCTTAATATCCTTGTCATCTATCGCCCTCCAGGTTCCCTTGGAGAGTTCATCAATGAGCTTGATGCCTTGATAAGTTCCTTTCCTGAGGATGGCTCACCCCTCACAGTTTTGGGGGATTTCAACCTCCCTATGTCCACATTTGACTCATTTCTCTCTGCCTCCTTCTTTCCACTTCTCTCCTCTTTTGACCTCACCCTCTCACCGTCCCCCCCTACTCACAAGGCAGGCAATACGCTTGACCTCATCTTTACTAGATGCTGCTCTTCTACTAATCTCACTGCAACTCCCCTCCATGTCTCCGACCACTACTTTGTTTCCTTTTCTCTCTCGCTCTCCTCCCACACTACTCACTCTGCCCCTACACAGATGGTAATGCGCCGCCGCAACCTTCGCTCTCTCTCTCCCACTACTCTCTCCTCTTCCATCCTATCATCTCTTCCCTCTGCTCAATCATTCTCCCTCCAATCTCCTGATTCTGCCTCCTCAACCCTCCTCTCCTCCCTTTCTGCATCCTTTGACTCTCTGTGTCCCCTATCCTCCTGGCCGGCTCGGTCCTCCCCTCCAGCTCCGTGGCTTGATGACTCATTGCGAGCTCACAGAACAGAGCTCCGGGCAGCGGAGCGGAAATGGAAGAAAACTAAACTCCCTGCCGACCTGGCATCTTTTCACTCCCTCCTCTCTACATTTTCTTCATCTGTTTCTGCTGCTAAGGCCACTTTCTACCACTCTAAATTCCAAGCATCTGCCTCTAACCCTAGGAAGCTCTTTGCCACATTTTCCTCCCTCCTGAATCCTCCCCCCCCCGCCCCCCCCTCCTCTCTCTCTGTGGATGACTTCGTCAACCACTTTGAAAAGAAGGTTGACGACATTCGATCCTCGTTTGTTAAGTCTAATGACACTGCTGGTCCTACTCACACTGCCCTACCCTATGCTTTGACTTCTTTCTCCCCTCTCTCTCCAGATAAAATCCTGCGACTTGTGACTGCAGGCCGCCCAACAACCTGCCCGCTTGACCCCATCCCCTCCTCTCTTCTCCAGACCATCTCCGGTGACCTTCTCCCCTACCTCACCTCGCTGATCAACTCATCCTTGACCGCTGGCCATGTCCCTTCCGTCTTCAAGAGAGCGAGAGTTGCTCCCCTTCTCAAAAAACCAACACTCGATCCCACTGATGTCAACAACTACAGACCAGTATCCCTTCTTTCTTTTCTTTCCAAAACTATTGAGCGTGCCGTCTTTAGCCAACTCTCTTGCTATCTCTCTCAGAATGACCTTCTTGATCCAAACCAGTCAGGTTTCAGGACTGGTCATTCAACTGAGACTGCTCTTCTCTGTGTCACGGAGGCTCTCCGCACTGCTAAAGCTAACTCTCTCTCCTCTGCTCTTGTCCTTCTAGACCTGTCTGCTGCCTTTGATACTGTGAACCATCAGATCCTCCTCTCCACCCTCTCTGAGCTGGGCATCTCCGGCGCGGCTCACTCCTGGATTGCGTCCTACCTGACCGGTCGCTCCTACCAAGTGGCGTGGCGAGAAGCTGTCTCCGCACCACGTGCTCTCACCACTGGTGTCCCCCAGGGCTCAGTTCTAGGCCCTCTCCTTTTCTCCCTATACACCAAGTCACTTGGCTCTGTCATATCCTCACATGGCCTCTCCTATCATTGCTACGCTGACGATACACAACTAATCTTCTCCTTTCCCCCTTCTGATAACCAGGTGGCGAATCGCATCTCTGCATGTCTGGCAGACATATCAGTATGGATGACGGATCACCACCTCAAGCTGAACCCTGGCAAGACGGAGCTGCTCTTCCTCCCGGGGAAGGACTGCCCGTTCCATGATCTCGCCATCACGGTTGACAACTCCATTGTGTCCTCCTCCCAGAGTGCGAAGAGCCTTGGCGTGACCCTGGACAACACCCTGTCGTTCTCCGCCAACATCAAGGCGGTGACCCGATCCTGCAGGTTCATGCTCTACAACATTCGGAGAGTACGACCCTGCCTTACACAGGAAGCGGCACAGGTCCTAATCCAGGCACTTGTCATCTCCCGTCTGGACTACTGCAACTCGCTGTTGGCTGGCCTCCCTGCCTGTGCCATTAAACCCCTACAACTCATCCAGAATGCCGCAGCCCGTCTGGTGTTCAACCTTCCCAAGTTCTCTCACGTCACCCCCCTCCTCCGCACACTCCACTGGCTTCCAGTTGAAGCTCGCATCCGCTACAAGACCATGGTGCTTGCCTATGGAGCAGTGAGGGGAACGGCACCTCTGTACCTTCGGGCTCTGATCAGTCCCTACACCCAAACGAGGGCATTGCGTTCATCCACCTCTGGCCTGCTGGCTCCCCTTCCTCTGCGGAAGCATAGTTCCCGCTCAGCCCAGTCAAAACTGTTCGCTGCTCTGGCACCCCAATGGTGGAACAAGCTCCCTCACGACGCCAGGACAGCGGAGTCACTTACCACCTTCCGGAGACATTTGAAACCCCACCTCTTTAAGGAATACCTGGGATAGGATAAAGTAATCCTTCTACCCCCCCCCCCCCCCCCCCCCCCCAAAAAAAAATTTGTAAAGTGATTATCCCACTGTCTATAGGGTGAACGCACCAATTGGTGAGTCGCTCTGGATAAGAGCGTCTGCTAAATGACGTAAATGTGCCCTTGAGCAAGGCACTTAACCCTAATTGCTCCTGTAAGTCGCTCTGGATAAGAGCGTCTGCTAAATGACTAAAATGTAAAAAAAAATGTAATGTAAATGATATACTGTCTGATCGGGGTCCCCAGTTCACCTCTAGAGTCTGGAGGGCGTTTATGGAACGTTTGGTGGTCTCGATTAGCCTTACCTCGGGTTTTCACCCTGAGAGTAATGGGCAGGTGGAGAGAGTAAACCAGGATGTGGGTAGGTTTCTGAGGTCCTATTGCCAGGACCGGCAGGAGGAGTGGTCGGGTTATATCCCCTGGGCAGAGATAGCCCAAAACTCACTTCGCCACTCCTCCACTAATCTTACGCCTTTTCAGTGTGTGTTGGGTTATCAGCCGGTCCTGGCACCCTGGCATCAGAGCCAGATCGAGGCTCCTGCGGTGGATGAGTGGTTTCGGCGCTCGGAGGAAACATGGAACGCTGCGCATGTCCATCTGCAGCGGGCTATCAGAAGGCAAAAGGCGAGCGCCGATCGCCACCGCAGTGAGGGTCCGGTTTATGCACCGGGAGATCGGGTCTGGCTCTCGACCCGAAACCTGCCCCTTCGCCTGCCCTGCCGGAAGCTGGGTCGGCGGTTTGTGGGGCCATTTAAAGTCCTGAGGAGATTGAACAAGGTATGTTATAGGTTACAACTGCCCATAAATTACCGCATTAACCCCTCGTTCCATGTGTCTCTCCTCAGGCCGGTGGTAGCTGGTCCACTCCAGGAGAATGAGATACGAGAGGCTCCTCCGCCCCCACTAGACATCGAAGGGGCTCCGGCGTACTCAGTCCGTTCCATCATGGATTCGAGGCGTCGGATGGGGGGTCTGCAGTATCTCGTGGAGTGGGAGGGGTACGGTCCGGAGGAACGGTGCTGGGTCCCTAGGAGGGACATCCTAGATCCCTCCCTGTTGAGGGATTTCCACCGGAGTCATCTGACTCGCCCTGCTCCGCGTCCTCCTGGCCGTCCCCGAGGCCGGGGTCGGCGCACGGCTGGGGCCGCGCGTCAAGGGTGGGGTACTGTCACGGATTCTGCCGAGGCTGCTCCTCCTCCTTGCTCGGGCAGGCTTCGGCGTTCGTCATCCCCGGAGTACTAGCTGCTGCCGATCGATGTTTCGGTGTTTGTCTTGTTCAGTCTTGAGTGTTTACACCTGTTCGCTATTATGTTTGATTGTAGTCCCTATATTTACCCCTGTCTCTCGTTTGGTAAATTGTGTGTTATTGTTTTGTTTCCCGTAAGGTCGGCATTGCTGTGTCGTATGCGTGTATTTGTTTCCTCCCGGTTAGGAGGTTTTGTTTTGTATGTTCTTTTACTGGTTAGTAAAGTACGTCTGCCAGTAGCTCTGTGTCCTGCGCTTGACTTCGCTCACCGCATACACGTCGCCTTTGACACCCAGGTGTCTTTTATACAGGTAACGAGCTGAGATTAGGAGCACACTCTTAAAGGGAGTGCTCCTAATCTCAGCTTGTTACCTGTATAAAAGACACATGTCCACAGAAGCAATCAATCAATCAGATTCCAAACTCTCCACCATGACCAAGACCAAAGAGCTCTCCAAGGATGTCAGGGACAAGATTGTAGACCTACACAAGGCTGGAATGGGCTACAATTCCATCGCCAAGCAGCTTGGTGAGAAGGTGACAACAGTTGGTGCGATTATTCGCAAATGGAAGAAACACAAAAGACTGTCAATCTCCCTCGGCCTGGGGCTCCATGCAAGATTTCACCTCGTGGAGTTGAAATGATCATGAGAACGGTGAGGAATCAGCCCAGAACTACATGGGAGGATCTTGTCAATGATCTCAAGGCAGCTGGGACCATAGTCACCAAGAAAACAATTGGTAACACACTACGCCGTGAAGGACTGAAATTCTGCAGCGCCCGCAAGGTCCCCCTGCTCAAGAAAGCACATATAAAGGGCCGTCTGAAGTTTGCCAATGAACATCTGAATGATTCAGAGGAGAACTGGGTGAAAGTGTTGTGGTCACATGAGACCAAAATGGAGCTCTTTGGCATCAACTCAACTCGCCGTGTTTGGAGGAGGAGGAATGCTGCCTATGACCCCAAGAACACCATCCCCACCGTCAAACATGGAGGTGGAAACATTATGCTTTGGGGGTGTTTTTCTGCTAAGGGGACAGGACAACTTCACCGCATCAAAGGGACGATGGACGGGGCAATGTACCATCAAATCTTGGGTGAGAACCTCCTTCCCTCAGCCAGGGCATTGAAAATGGGTAGTGGATGGGTATTCCAGCATGACAATGACCCAGAACACATGGCCAAGGCAACAAAGGAGTGGCTCAAAAAGAAGCACATTAAGGTCCTGGAGTGGCCTAGCCAGTCTCCAGACCTTAATCCCATAGAATATCTGTGGAGGGAGCTGAATTGCAACTCAGTCAGAAGACATTAGCAATACCCCTCCTGTAAATGTTGTTTACTGCTGTTAAGTAGCCTAGCCTACCTGCACCTCACTCAAACTAAGGTGTTTGACAGCTTGTAAGGCATAATTTCTGTTCTCTATTCAAGGTCTTTATTGTTGCATGTGTGTAGCACGTGTGAGTAGCCTAGGCTAGCCTATCCTTGCCTGAGACCAGGCATGCATTAGCCTAGATTCATGAATTAAACTGTCCATCTATTAATTGAAAACCGAATCCCCAACCCTGTAACATTGAATGCATCTTACCTGATAACGTTTAATCGCCAAAAGTTACAACATGTGGTGTATTTTAGTGTAGGCGACATCATATGAGAAGATTACAATCGGTAACAAAGCGTGGGAAGAAAACGATCAGCACAAGACTCACCTGTCCCAGGCTGTTTTACTGTTATAGCGCGCAGTCTGTCCAGCCGGTTTGCATAGTTCGAGTCAGTTTGCTCTTGGTTTGTTTTTCAAATATCACATAGTGGCGACTCTCTTTGATATGATATCTGTTTGGTAAACCTTTACAAGCCGAAATTAAAGTTAGCAACTTACAAATGATGTAGGCCAAAATGTG
Organism: Coregonus lavaretus; assembly: GCF_964263955.1. Classification (NCBI taxonomy): domain Eukaryota; kingdom Metazoa; phylum Chordata; class Actinopteri; order Salmoniformes; family Salmonidae; genus Coregonus; species Coregonus lavaretus. The sequence continues at coordinate 79,359,407 of NC_139988.1, read as the reverse complement.
GCACCCTGTTGGCTGAAGTTATGTTAACTGGTTGACAACTTGACTGGCATTTTCGGCGCGTGAAAAATGTGTAGGCTATTTACATCAACAAGTAAACTAAAGCAATAACGGACCAAGCAGGACTCCTGTAGCTCAGTTGGTAGAGCATGGCGCTTGCATCGCCAGGGTTGTGGGTTCGATTCCCACAGGGGGCCAGTATGAAAAATGTATGCACTCACTAACTGTAAGTCGCTCTGGATAAGAGCGTCTGCTAAATGTCTAAAATGTAAGCAACCACAAGTCTAGTATCTGAAGTGTTCCTCATGATGAGAACATGATCAGATACTAGACTTGTGGTTGCTTACATTTTAGACATTTAGCAGACGCTCTTATCCAGAGCGACTTACAGTTAGTGAGTGCATACATTTTTCATCACCATCAGATCCTCCTCTCCACCCTCTCCGAGCTGGGCATCTCCGGCGCGGCTCACTCCTGGATTGCGTCCTACCTGACCGGTCGCTCCTACCAAGTGGCGTGGCGGGAAGCTGTCTCCGCACCACGTGCTCTCACCACTGGTGTCCCCCAGGGCTCGGTTCTAGGCCCTCTCCTTTTCTCCCTATACACCAAGTCACTTGGCTCTGTCATATCCTCACATGGCCTTTCCTATCATTGCTACGCTGACGATACACAACTAATCTTCTCCTTTCCCCCTTCTGATAACCAGGTGGCGAATCGCATCTCTGCATGTCTGGCAGACATATCAGTATGGATGACGGATCACCACCTCAAGCTGAACCCTGGCAAGACGGAGCTGCTCTTCCTCCCGGGGAAGGACTGCCCGTTCCATGATCTCGCCATCACGGTTGACAACTCCGCTGTGTCCTCCTCCCAGAGTGCGAAGAGCCTAGGCGTGACCCTGGACAACACCCTGTCGTTCTCCGCCAACATCAAGGCGGTGACCCGCTCCTGCAGGTTCATGCTCTACAACATTCGGAGAGTGCGACCCTGCCTTACACAGGAAGCGGCGCAGGTCCTGGTCCAGGCACTTGTCATCTCCCGTCTGGACTACTGCAACTCGCTGTTGGCTGGCCTCCCTGCCTGTGCCATTAAACCCCTACAACTCATCCAGAATGCCGCAGCCCGTCTGGTGTTCAACCTTCCCAAGTTCTCTCACGTCACCCCCCTCCTCCGCACACTCCACTGGCTTCCAGTTGAAGCTCGCATCCGCTACAAGACCATGGTGCTTGCCTATGGAGCAGTGAGGGGAACGGCACCTCTGTACCTTCAGGCTCTGATCAGTCCCTACACCCAAACGAGGGCATTGCGTTCATCCACCTCTGGCCTGCTGGCTCCCCTTCCTCTGCGGAAGCATAGCTCCCGCTCAGCCCAGTCAAAACTGTTCGCTGCTCTGGCACCCCAATGGTGGAACAAGCTCCCTCACGACGCCAGGACAGCGGAGTCACTCACCACCTTCCGGAGACATTTGAAACCCCACCTCTTTAAGGAATACCTGGGATAGGATAAAGTATTCCTTCTAACCCCCCCCCCAAATTGTAAAGTGGTTATCCCACTGGCTATAGGGTGAACGCACCAATTTGTGAGTCGCTCTGGCTAAGAGCGTCTGCTAAATGACGTTAATGTGCCCTTGAGCAAGGCACTTAACCCTAATTGCTCCTGTAAGTCGCTCTGGATAAGAGCGTCTGCTAAATGACTAAAATGTAAAATGTAAATGTAATGAGAGCTCCAACAAAATGCTAAGTTCGGCTGTGACTTTAGCAACACAAATATAAAGCTTTCTTGGAAATCCTAAATAATTAAAATGGGTCTACTAATATAATGACTGAAGCAATTTAAAGCAGCAACTACTTAGTCACAGTGTCCTGTTATTTTATTGGATAGGCCTATGGATGGATGGATGACAAACTGACAACAATATTGGTGAATTGAGATAGCTTGCCTAGTTATCACCTTCACTTGGCTACATTCAAATGAAAGAGAATGGGATGAGGTGTAGCCTAGGCCTATTGAGGGAAAAAGGTGTCAACATGGTATAACAGCACTGTCATAGGGACATCATTTTCAGGAATATGCCCAATCACTTTACAAAGTAAGCCTATACGCCTAATACCACTGAGTGATTGCACATGTTACAGTTGACATAGGCCTCATACTATTGGAGAGATTAGGAGGGCTACACATTTGAGGTAATTGACCTTGACCGGTGTTGAGCTGAATGCATGATTGGAGGTTGAAGTGATGATAGGATAGGAGGCCTAGCTGGTCATGAACTTCCAACCGCTCCTACAGGCCACCAAGCTTAAGGCAGTGAGGTCAGGTGTCATGCTTTAAGTGGTTCAGAGGGTCGCAGAGTGTTTTCTGTGCCTCTGGACATAGAGTACCTGGCTGTCACAAAGGAAAAGTCTGCTCATAGACAGGTACGACATTTTGACCCCTGTGATGTAGACCTCCCACAGAAACAGCTGCAAAACATTCTAACCACACATACTGATTGAATCAAAGGTTATTCAGCAGCTAAGGGAGTGGTGGAGCAAACCTTCATAGAAGACATATGGAGCAGAATCGCAACCTTCACAGAGGCTTTACCCCTGTGAAAATATCCTTGATATATATGTCCTGAATATAAACCGTTTTGCTGTGTGTGGTGAAATCCCTTTGTCTCCTCTTCTTCGTGTCTGTGGTTTTCAGTGGCCCATATGCTTACGTCAGGTTGGTTTTGATACTGAGAAAACCCCCAACCAGCAGTACTAATCCCCCCCCAGGGCCAGAGGAGGCCCCACAGTCACAGACCTGCCTAGGCATGCACCTGCCAAGCAATTTCTGCTCCTCTGTCTACTCCCCTAGAGCGGATTCCCCCGGCATTCTGCCTCTCTCTGCCCAGGCCATGCTGCTTCTGTGCTCCTCTCCCACTCGGTTGAGACACGTCGCTCATGGCGAGAAGCGAGGCGAAGCAGACAGGCTCAGCGTGATATACGCACAACGCTCTGTGTGTGTGTGTGTGTTTGTGTGTGTGTGTGTTTGTGTGTGTGTGTGTGTGTGTGTGTGTACGATACGCCTGGCACCCACAGGCATTCCCCTCAGGTCTAAGACTCTCATTAGCACCTAGCCAAAGACACCCCTTGCTTTCATCTCGTCAGTCCATTACAGACCAAGTGAGGCACATCCTTTACAAACAAAATAGAAGAGGATGCAGAGCCTCAGCATGTAGCCTAAACACGCTAAGTCCACAAGAAAGCCCCGTGCGGTTAGGTAATTTACTTCATCAGACATCCACACGTCGCCTTCGAAACTGGTGCGTCAGCAGCAAACGTACCAGAGGGAGGCGGGGTGAGCCGATTGGCTATCGCGGTGCCAGGGATGGGCTCCACCAAGGCAGGCAGCTCCGTGCAGGGGCATCCACTCAGGTCCGCCCCATGGCAGGTTGGGAGATTAATGGGCAGTAGCACAGCTGGCAGACTGTGTAATTACGCAATTTAATCACTCAGTCACTCCAGACAGAGTGAAGTTAGCAACACTTGAACTCAGTGGCATTTCTGGGATTGGCAGATGAGTTTATACGGTCTTCCGTCATGCCTGAGTAAACACGGCTTTAGATTAATGGATAACAGAAAAAGATGGATAGATCAAAAATGATCACTCTCAAATTACCAGCACATAAGTCAGAGGTCTATTTTCATGCAAGGGAACATGAAATGTTGGGATCTATTTATTCAGTTGATCTCATTGGGATATTCTTATTGGGCCGACAGATATTTATGAATACGAACACATATTTCAAGTGTGTGTTTAAAATAACAAAACTCAGCATTGAAATTAGTTAGCGGTCTGACGCCTGGGTGAATGCAGTTGAAATGACTAGCTGATTTGAAACTTTTGAGATAGGACTGCTCGCTGTAATATACCTTGAACTAGTCACTTGTCTTCCCTCCATCTATATTTAGTCCAGAAATTGCATGATCTTTCTGAACATTATTGGTCAGTTAGTACAAGATGAACATGTGGCAGGCCAGGCAGTGATGGCTGTTGACAGTCTTGCATGTTCCATCAGCTTAGCTGCAGTACTAGCCAAGCCATTCAGCCTGCTGTCTCAGTGCGTAAGCCCCATTGGCAAGCAGTGATACCTGGGAGCCTGCTGTAACAATGCTCACCTGTATTCCAAAGGAGATCAAAAAGCAAAAGTGGGAGGAAGGAGGTGGTAGGAGGGGGGGGGCTGGGAAGCAAAGCGTACATGAGCTGTGAACTTTTTCCTCTGACTTCAATGGCTTGGCTTTTGTGTCGGGGTGGGTTGCAGCAGTGCGCTCATCTGTCAGAGTCAGTGGCTGCCGTGATAGAGTTGCGCCCCGCGGCGGGCATGAGGTCTTCCCGAGTGGCGCTCTGATTTGATCAGCGTTGATTGTTCCCCATGATCCTCTCTCTCTCTCTCTCTCTCTCTCTCTCTCTCTCTCTCTCTCTCTCTCTCTCTCTCTCTCTCTCTCTCTCTCTCTCTCTCTCTCTCAGTCTCTCCCACACATCCTCTCTCACACTCTAAAATGTCTGTGTATGCTGATGAAAAAAACAGTACAGTACAATATCATAAAACAGATAAGGATCATGAATGCTCTGTCTCTTGAGAGAAGCTACTGCTAAATTATAGTACTGTCAATTTAGCTTACAGGACTTAATATCTGCAGCAATGCGTTGTGGTGCATGGTCGATTGCGCCACATCGCATAGGTAGGTAAGGGCATGGTTGTGTGTTTATGAAAGTTGCATACACTCGCAAATAAATAAACAATAAAACCTAAAAATCACATAACTACTTTATGGCAAACATAGCATCTTCTGGAAGGTGCAGTTTTGTTTGAGCCTGTCGTCACAGTAAGCATGTTAAAACATGGACGTAGAAAACATCACCTTTTCCTCTCCTTCCCTTATCTAAGGAGAAAAAGCAGGCAATTAAAGTTAATTACCTCGATGAAACTATAATGGTTTCTGGCATCCCTGGCTGATCTGGGCTGTCTCGTTGTTGTGATTAATCCATGTTTAAGCACATCTATGCCAGCCCACTGGTGAGGCACAGGGAGTTTCAGGAATACCATATGTCCGATACAACACATGGTACCCACTGAACTGCATACACACACACACACACACACATCACATATCATCAATAGGAAAGCCACAAATTAGGCTAATAACAGAGAATTGAGCATGTGTGTTGTTTGTGTTTGTCTTATCCAGAGGAGAAACTAACAGACAGGTTAGCGTGTGTTATCTTTCGGGTCATCAGGATCTGTGGGGGCTAACAAGAGGGAGCACTTTGTCAATACTAAAAGGTAATATCCCTTTCCTGAAGAGGGGCTATTAGCTTCTGTATCTGCAACTGCAACTGCATTAAGCACTCATGAAGTCAATAAAACACTCACCAAGTCAACCCAACCACCACAGAAAAACAATAATCAACCCTACCTACTGCAAAACCAAGTCTGAGCACAGAATACATTAGAACCAATGGGACAGAAAGTTGCATTTTGTATATCGAGAGGCAATCCTCTTTCTTTCTTTGAACAATATGCCACTGTGGAGGGCTGCCCTGGCATATATAACCCTCCCTGCCATCGAGGCAGTGAGTTGAGGGAGTGTCCTCTATACTCAATGGCAGCAGATCCTATAGATGGCTTCTCCTGAGAGACTGTGTAGGGTAGGTGCTAGGCAGTAATATACTGTAGGTCTGGATGGGCTGGTACATGATACACTCCCTTCCTCCCTCCCTCCCTCTCCCTGTGTTGCAGGTCCCTGGCCTTGGGGCAGCAGTACTCGTCTCTGGGCTCCCAACCCATCCTGTGTGGCTCTATCCCTGGCCTGGTGCCCAAGCAGCTGCGCTTCTGTCGCAACTACATCGAGATCATGCCCAGTGTGGCCGAGGGCGTGAAGCTGGGCATCCAAGAGTGCCAGCACCAGTTTAGGGGGCGCCGCTGGAACTGCACCACCATCAAGGACAACCTGGCCATCTTCGGGCCTGTGCTGGACAAAGGTAGGCCTCTTACTGTAACAGGACTGTTTGTTTAAAGAATACAAATATACTCCTTCCTCTATACTGCCAATGAGGTATTCGTATGAGGGATGTAACTGATATATCTTTGGGATATATGAATTACAGCCAAGTATCATATAAAACATACAAAAAATGAATTGCTGTACAACAACCATGAAATTCGACTCCTTAGTCAAATGTGAGATAATCTGACTTCAGCAGGGGATTGCAGGTTCTATGAGGAAACTACTTTTTCTCATAGCAGTGATAAAAACATTAAAGGACATATCAGTGAGAAAATGGGAAATGCACCCATTTTGTGTAAACAAATGTGAGGTAAACTGACATCAGGATAGAATAACCTGTTGCTCTGCTGCTGAGCACTGCCTGTTCCCTGTGCTCCTACTGACAAATGATATACACCTTTCCTTACTGCAGTGAGAAATGAGCGCCGGTACCAGCACTGACAGATTATTCAATGTCCATCCATCTCTCTACCTTCAACATCACATTTGTCTTTTGAGTCTGTGTGTCTTCTTCTGGGCTTCCCAACCTTGTTGATGTTGTCAGACATGAAAGAAGGTTAGTTAGTATTGTAAATCTCTCAAGATTAGCTCACACAATTACAGTTGATACACAGTTGTTACAGTTAATACATTGGAGATCATCTACCAGGCTTTTTACACTGAATACTAATCATCAACGGTCTTAAAACTGACTGGGTGCTTTAAACAATCTGATACAAAAACACAGAACGCACTAAGAAAACAGAACACGGGGTGCTCGGAGTAGGCATTTAAATCCCTAATGATAAAGATGGGTCTTTGTGTTGCGGAGTGAGGCTGCTGATTGGATATTAATTAGTCTGCGTGTCAGAGGGGAAGGGATCTGGGGAGGAATGGGGCAGTGTGAACCTCCCTCGGTCTCCTAAAAATAAATAAAAAAAGGGAGCGGGGAGGCCAAATGAGATTACATGCAATAGAAAGGGTCTGGGGGGCTCAGCTCAACCCCTACTGTGCCTGAAGACCAGTGCGCGCCTCACACAGCCCGGATCCCACGGACGCCCCATTCACACGCCCTTTTGACTCTGTCATGAAAACAGGCTGAAAGGGAATCTCCCAACCTAACCCAGGCATGTTGGGGTGAGGTGGAAGGAAGGCAGGGGGTGCTGGCGAAGGAGGGGGGCAGCCTGAGTCGGGAGTGACGGCATGGGGTTGGCGAGGGAGGAGGTCCCAGACCAGGGTGGCTATACCAGTCCACCACCACCTTACCCACTATGGTGTTTATGGGGGTGGTGGTGGCTACAGGCGGAAAATGGGGGGTTGAGGGTGCATAGTGGCGGTGGTGGTAATGGAGGATGGGGTTTCAGGGTGGTGGCGGAGAGAGGGTGTTGGAGGGATGGGAGTTTAGGGATTGCCAACTCTGGGCAGAGCGGGGCTGCAGGGGCGCGAGTCGCTGGGCCCTTTGTGTGGGTAATCTAGTGTGACACAAGGGAAACAAAGGCGGATTGATGGGCCCAGTAGGTAGCAGGAGCAGCGCAGCCTTGGCTGACAGCCAGAGTTCCAGGGGCCCACAGCTCACAGGCCCCCGTTGTGGAGAGCCCAGCAGGGCTTGCCAGGGCTAGCTGGGACTCCCGCTCGCCTCCCTACCAGAGGTGTGTGCGATCCAGGTTTTAGCACAAAAATGATGCTTTATAGCGGTTTACCTAGAATGAAGCACACTGGAAAACATTTTTGAGACAATTTCTTTAATCATGGTTTTGTGACCATATATTTACAAGATGTATTATCTGATTGGATATTGTGTGAGACATGTTGTCATGTAGATAACAGGGGTGATGTTTAGTGGTAGTCTAGTGACTGTATTACATTTCCACTTCCCAGGATTTCCCATCAGCCATATGACCGCTCACCCTATTATGAATTATGACTCTATTCAGCCATTCACATAAAGGTTTCACTCAAACAAAGGCTGTGTATTATAAATGCAAAAAACAACATCAACAGGATATCGTCATGAAAGGTTGAGCGCTAATTAACTTTAAATGTCCCCTAGCAACCCAAACTACAACTTTTTCAAGTATGTTTCTCTCTGTTTAATGCAAATGAACACTACAAAGACTTGTAGATCGACTTACACTGTAGAATAACTAACTTCCCTGCAGGTGTTTAGTAGAGAACACTACTAACTGCAGTCCGTTTTAGAGGGGCTAGGCCTCCCTAGATACTTTAACAGTGGATCTATTGCAGAGTGGGGCCTCCCCATACCCTCCGTGTGTGTGTCCCTGCCTGTGTGTGTGCAGTGTGAGGTGGTGCAGCAGAGAAATGGGTAAGCCTTCAGCCCACAATAAGTGTGCTGCGATTGTGAAACAATGGTGTCTGGTTACATAATAAGTTGTTGCATTCAAAGGAGGCGTAACTCCATCTCTCAGCACAAACACGCAGCGGAGCAGAGCAGACGCACTGCTCAGTTTCTACCCAGAGGCCCTGTGGGTTCTGACAGGGGGAGGAGGAGGAGATGGGGGGGACGACATTCCTGAAACACTTTCCAATGCAAAACAGCACACCTCAGGGATGACAGAAGGTCAGTGAGATCACACTGAGCATTAGGCCATACTGACACCAGCCACAATTTGGTGATGCCACAGCTAGGGGACATGAAGCCATCTCTACGACGCTTTCCAAAATCTGTAGAACATGCCACCTCCCCAAAAAATTATTGATCACTGATTTATCGTTACCCAAAAAATGGGTCAATTCATCGCAATATGGATTTTTGTCCATATCGCCTCGCTCTATGGTAGTGAATGATCAATATTGAGAAGATGTTGAGTTGATGAGAGTGAAGAGAATTTCACCCGGTGTTTTCTACACAGATCAGAGCCCAATGTTTTAAATCCTCTCAAGGACTTTTCTCTGAAAAAACATTCTTGCAGTACATTGTGTGTCAACCAAGTATTTATTGCTATGATGTATGAATACCTGCTTGAAGGTGAAAAGCTGTGTTAATATTTTTGTGCCCAAGGGTGTCATTTTCATTACCCCTGATGTATGGAAGTTGGCAGCAATGAAGATTACAGAAACTGTTTGGTTAAGAAGATGGTACTAAAGATTCATTGATTGAATTTACTCTTTCCTTCTTCTCTCTAGCGACCAGAGAGTCGGCGTTCGTCCACGCCATCGCCTCTGCGGGTGTGGCGTTTGCTGTGACGCGGTCCTGTGCTGAGGGCACGTCCACCATGTGTGGCTGTGACTCCCACCACAAGGGTCCACCAGGGGAGGGCTGGAAGTGGGGCGGCTGCAGCGAGGACGCTGAGTTTGGGGTGCTGGTGTCCAGAGAGTTTGCCGATGCCAGAGAGAACCGTCCCGACGCACGCTCTGCTATGAACCGACACAACAACGAAGCAGGACGCACGGTAAATATGCCTACACTGAGGATTTACTGTACAACTAGAATGGATATATTGGCTATACATACTATACAGTTAATTATACAACAGTTGGTAACACAAAGCCATGCATGTAATGTAAATACACATATGTAACACTGTTGACTACACAGCCAAGCAGGATGCAGTGTATAAACTTTAGTACACTTCACTACATAATGATACTGGACACACCCAGCCTCGGAGCCGAAGAAAGGTAAAAAGCACAGTAGTAAAAAGACAATGAACAAAGATCTACAGTGAGGGAAAAAAAGTATTTGATCCCCTGCTGATTTTGTACGTTTGCCCACTGACAAAGACATGATCAGTCTATAATTTTAATGGTAGGATTATTTGAACAGTGAGAGACAGAATAACAACAAAAAAATCCAGAAAAACGCATGTCAAAAATGTTATAAATTAATTTGCATTTTAATGAGGGAAATAAGTATTTGACCCCTCTGCAAAACAAGACTTAGTACTTGGTGGCAAAACCCTTGTTGGCAATCACAGAGGTCAGACGTTTCTTGTAGTTGGCCACCAGGTTTGCACACATCTCAGGAGGGATTTTGTTCCACTCCTCTTTGCAGATCTTCAAGTCATTAAGGTTTCGAGGCTGACGTTTGGCAACTCGAACCTTCAGCTCCCTCCACAGATATTCTATGGGATTAAGGTCTGGAGACTGGCTAGGCCACTCCAGGACCTTAATGTGCTTCTTCTTGAGCCACTCTTTTGTTGCCTTGGCCATGTGTTTTGGGTCATTGTCATGCTGGAATACCCATCCACTACCCATTTTCAATGCCCTGGCTGAGGGAAGGAGGTTCTCACCCAAGATTTGACAGTACATGGCCCCGTCCATCGTCCCTTTGATGCGGTGAAGTTGTCCTGTCCCCTTAGCAGAAAAACACCCCCAAAGCATAATGTTTCCACCTCCATGTTTGACGGTGGGGATGGTGTTCTTGGGGTCATAGGCAGCATTCCTCCTCCTCCAAACATGGCGAGTTGAGTTGATGCCAAATAACTCGATTTTGGTCTCATCTGACCACAACACTTTCACCCAGTTCTCTGAATCATTCAGATGTTCATTGGCAAACTTCAGACGTCCCTGTATATGTGCTTTCTTGAGCAGGGGGACCTTGCGGGCGCTGCAGGATTTCAGTCCTTCACGGCGTAGTGTGTTACCAATTGTTTTCTTGGTGACTATGGTCCCAGCTGCCTTGAGATCATTGACAAGATCCTCCCGTGTAGTTCTGGGCTGATTCCTCACCGTTCTCATGATCATTGCAACTCCATGAGGTGAGATCTTGCATGGAGCCCCAGGCCGAGGGAGATTGACAGTTCTTTTGTGTTTCTTCCATTTGCGAGTAATTGCAACAACTGTTGTCACCTTCTCACCAAGCTGCTTGGCGATGGTCTTGTAGCCCATTCCAGCCTTGTGTAGGTCTACAATCTTGTCCCTGACATCCTTGGAGAGCTCTTTGGTCTTGACCATGGTGGAGTGTTTGGAATGTGATTGATTGATTGCTTCTGTGGACAGGTGTCTTTTATACAGGTAACAAGCTGAGATTAGGAGCACTCCCTTTAAGAGTGTGCTCCTAATCTCAGCTCGTTACCTGTATAAAATACACCTTGGAGCCAGAAATCTTTCTGATTGAGAGGGGGTCAAATACTTATTTCCCTCATTAAAATGCAAATCAATTTATAACATTTTTGACAATGCGTTTTTCTGGATTTTTTTGTTGTTATTCTCTCTCACTGTTCAAATAAACCTACCATTAAAATTATAGACTGATCATTTCTTTGTCAGTGGGCAATCGTACAAAATCAGCAGGGGATCAAATACTTTTTTCCCTCACTGTACTTGTTTGGCAATAGGATGGAATTATCCACAGTAAACGTTACAGTACCAGATTACTAATTCTGTGACAGGAAGGATTTCGGTATTTGACTTAAATTCAGTGCACATTTCTGTGAGTTTCCGCCTGAAAAGTAGCACTTCATCTTGAATCACTGGGTAATTATCTGATGTAAAAAAGTCGCCCCTGCCTTTCATGCCTCACGTCCCATCCGAAATTCCCTGACAGACAAATAACCTGAGTTAGTTGAGAAGGGAATCACCCCGGACTTAAACCATCACTCGCTGCTGTCATTGCTCAGTGAAATATCTGGCGAGCTACTCCTCACCAGCACGCTGAGGGGCAATTGGAGAGACCACACGGCAACAAGGCAGCCTTTTGATCTGACTAGACAGGAGCAGGGAGACCACAGGAGCCGCAAAACGGCAGGTAGCCCTGTCAGAACCCCTCTCTCTCTCCCTCTATCCCTCTCTCTATCACCCTGATCCCAGTCGCCCCACCTGGCCCTCTCACGCTCCATTGTTTACCCCCAGGGCTGACAAGCCCAGGACATGATGTCAGAATTAAGAACCCCTCACCGCCCCCACTCCCCTCTCGCCCAAAGGTGCCACAAACACCTGCCTTCCGCCGCAGCTGGGGGAATTCTGCAGCTAAATATAGCCAGAGAATTCAAGCTAAACAAATCTAAACAAAGGCGAAGAGAGCCGGTGGCATTGCTCAGGTGAGCGCAGTGACTTCTGAGGGAATTAGCTGCTGTACACTGCAAAGGCCTGCCTCTGTTTCACAGCTGCCTGAACCACACCTGAAGACTCAGCCAAGTAGCATGTTGTTCTCAACCTACAAGTCGGTAGTCACTAGCCAGGTTATTGGTAAGAACAGTTCATCAAACGGACTGTCCGTTAGTAGACTAAACAATGCAGGCAATAGACACACATGCCCCTAGACTAAACAAACTGACACCCAGACTAAAAAAATCAACATCAGACAAAATTAGAATTAATATTGACAAGCTACCAATTGAAATCACATTTACACTGTGCTGAAAGAAAACAGGATTATTCTATCAGTTTCTGAGCTGTTCCCTCTTCCTCTTTTTCTCTCAGACCATCCTGGACCACATGCACCTGCGCTGTAAATGTCATGGCCTGTCTGGCAGCTGTGAGGTGAAAACGTGCTGGTGGGCACAGCCCGACTTCCGCATGCTGGGCGACTACCTGAAGGACAAGTATGACAGCGCCTCAGAGATGGTGGTGGAGAAGCACCGCGAGTCGCGCGGCTGGGTGGAGACGCTGCGCGCCAAGTATGCCTTCTTCAAACACCCCACGGAGCGTGACATGGTCTACTACGAGGGCTCACCCAACTTCTGCGAGCCCAACCAGGAGACGGGCTCGTTCGGCACCCGCGACCGCGCCTGCAACGTGTCCTCGCATGGCATCGAGGGCTGCGACCTGCTCTGCTGCGGCAGGGGCCACAACACCCGGACTGAGAAGCGAAAGGAGAAGTGCCACTGTATCTTCCACTGGTGCTGCTACGTCAGCTGCCAGGAGTGCGTGCGCGTCTACGATGTGCACACGTGCAAGTGAGAGCCTGTGTGCTCGCTCGGACAGACGGACAGAATGATGGACACAGCGCCCATCGCAGACATACAAACACAAACACACACACTGCAGTCCTTGCATATATACAGACAGACAGACACACAGGCACCAATGAGGAATGGCACTTTGTACTGGAACTCTATTCTTCTGCACCCTTGTAATAAAAATCCCCAATATCCTTCTTCCAAGCCCTGCATCCTCCTCCTCCATTTGAGTAGAGAGTTCCACTAATGGACATATGGGAGGGCCCATTTCCATTGGAACAAGCTGTCAGTTTGACCTGTTCCCATTGCTGCACCATTGGGCCATGAACCCTTCTTTATTTATTACCCCCACACACGGCTGTGGTACCTAACATGTGAGATTACTGCAGTATCCGATGACTTTCCAGACCGTTGCTATCGAATGGACATCTTTTTAATTAACACCTGATTCCACCAGTCAATCACCTGGCTGGTCGACTATTGAGAACTAAACCAACTCCCCAACGTCACTCATCGGTCCAAACAGTACTAAACACACAGCGACAGCCCAGGAACCTACTACTTTAACTACTGAACCCACTGAGCGGCTGTTACTGGACCCTGCCCTCCTAAACTAAACTACTGAGCTGATGAAATCTCCTCTTTCCCCACCTCTGCACACTGTACTGATACTGAACTACAGCGGTCACCTAGCTGCGATGCCTGGAAGATATGCTAGAGCCTGATTTTATAGCCCCACATTTCTGAAATATTAGCAATGGGCCAGGACTGGAGGTGGTATACAGGAGGGGACATGTGCAGGAAACAAACGCACTCGTTTCCACTAACGAACATTTCTGCAAGTATGCACTTTTCCGCTGAACAAGAACTGTCTAGAGGTGGTAAAATGTTGGCTATTGCTATTTATGAGAGCAAATGCATTCTTCTTGTCTTAACCAGTTTCGTTACATATAGTAATACAAATGAGATTGTTAATCTCATTCAGACCAGAGACATTTTGCTGTAATCCCCCTTGAGTATGAAACAGTAGTTTTACAGTATATGAGGAAGTTATAATGAATTATAAACTGGGTGGTTCGAGCCCTGAATGCTGATTGGCTGAAAGCCATGGTATGTCAGACCGTATACCACGGGTATGACAAAACATTTATTTTTACTGCAGTTTATAATAGCAATAAGGCACCTCTGGGGTTTGTGATATATGGCCAATATACCACGGCTAAGGGCTGTGTCCAGGCACTCAGCGTTGTGTCGGGCATTATTGCTTAAATGTCATATAGAACAAAACATTCACAACAAACAGGTAGAGTTCAGGTATAAGAGACTTCATTGGATTCATCCATCACCAGTTTATTTTGAACTTGCAATAGGCCTAATGCTAATGAATGATTCTACTCATAGCAGTCATACAACGACAATGAGATGACCATCTATCCAACACACTGACAATCCATTTCATTATGTTCCTCATAGTACTGTGAAATCCTTGTCTAAGCTAAACCCTTCTCTCACCAGTGAAATGTGATGACAAGTGGAGACCAGAGGGGAGAGAGCAGAAAGTATCCTAATAGGATTCAATAGGCCTCTTTCCTCATCACCTTCCCTGGATTGCCACTGATGTGAAATGTCATGACAATAGAAACAATATGGTGGAAACCTGTTCAGAGATTTGAAGTATCTGTGTGAAGCAAATTAAGGAGACGAGGGTAGGAGGGTTACTTAGCGTTTTGGGACACAGCCGATGTGAGTGAAGGTGAATTTGTGCTGCTTCCAGTGACGGGTGTAAGGGTTGGCTGGCTGGCTGGTTGGCTTCACAACGGTGGAACAACCTGTGAGAGGTTTCCACACAACATGTTCTGACAGTCCTACGTGCTTCCTATTCATTATATTTAACAACAAAAATACAACATACCCAGGTAGTGTACTCCTCTCTTTGTGACATAGTTTAGTATCTGCGTCACCCTCTAAAAAGCTCTCCCTATACGGGCCCTTTCTGTGTTCAGTTCCTTCCTTTCCTCACCGCTACATCCAAAGTTTTGTACAAAGGTTTTAAAGTTAATAATTCCTTTTTTATTTTATAATCTGAAAATGTTATGTTTTTATAAATATAATTTATTATACAATGTATATATCTGTATGACTGAACTAAGATTATATATTTGAAGAACAAATGACTGGCTCATGTTTTTGCTTCTTAGACAGAGGTACTTTTCTAATCATTGCAGTTTGTGAGCATCGATTCCTCTACGTTTCCTTACCAAATCATGTATATGGGCATTGTACATAACACTACTGAACTAATTTCTTAAATGGAAAGCTGTGATGGTGTTCCCAACTGTGATAGACAGTTATCCATCCTTACTAAATCGTACAATCCTTTCTATACTATAAATCAGAATGTCTCAATCTGCTCTAAAACACATCTGTGAAATGTCTAATTTGTTTCGGTCAAGCTAATTTCCCCATGATAATAGGTGAATGACAAGTAAATTACCACTGCATCTGCAGCGTCAATCAATAACACACATATTTATACACATATTCAGAAGAATACTGTATGACATTTTCATTAATACAATTACAACATGCCATAAAACATTTCTTACAGCATCCAAGACTTCATTACAAATAGATATTGGACAAAAAGCGCACTGGTCACTGCAAATAACGTATAGATCTGGTCAATATACATTTTAGCCAAATACATGTAAACTCAGTTTTTCACAATTCCTGACATTTAATCCTAGTAAAAATTCCCTTTCTTAAGTCAGTTAGGATCACCACTTTATTTCAGCTTTTATTTATTTCATCACATTCCCAGTGGGTCAGAAGTTTACATACACTCAATTAGTATTTGGTAGCATTGCCTTTAAATTGTTTAACTTGGGTCAAACGTTTCAGGTAGCCTTCCACAAGCTTCCCACAATAAATTGGGTGAATTTTGGCCCATTCCTCCTGACAGAGCTGGTGTAACTGAGTCAAGTTTGTAGGCCTCCTTGCCTGCACATGCTTTTTCAGTTCTGCCCACAAATGTTCTATAGTATTGAGGTCAGGGCTTTGTGATGGCCACTCCAATACCTTGACTTTGTTGTCCTTAAGCCATTTTGCCACAACTTTGGAAGTATGCTTGGGGCCATTGTCCATTTGGAAGACCCATTTGCGACCAAGCTTTAACTTTCTGACTGATGTCTTGAGATGTTGCTTCAATATATCCACATAATTTTCCTTCCTCATGATGCCATCTATTTTGTGAAGTGCACC
This sequence comes from Coregonus lavaretus, assembly GCF_964263955.1. Taxonomy (NCBI): domain Eukaryota; kingdom Metazoa; phylum Chordata; class Actinopteri; order Salmoniformes; family Salmonidae; genus Coregonus; species Coregonus lavaretus. The sequence continues at coordinate 79,343,272 of NC_139988.1, read as the reverse complement.
AGTCCCTCCTGCAGCAAAACACCCCCACAGCATAATGCTGCCACCCCCGTGCTTCACGGTTGGGATGGTGTTCTTCGGCTTGCAATCAACCCCATTTTTCCTCCAAACATAACGATGGTCATTATGGCCAAACAGTTATACTTTTGTTTCATCAGACCAGAGGACATTTCTCCAAAAAGTATGATCTTTGTCCCCATGTGCAGTTGCAAACCGTAGTCTGGCTTTTTTATGGCGGTTTTGGAGCAGTGGCTTCTTCCTTGCTGAGCGGCCTTTCAGGTTATGTCGATATAGGACTCGTTTTACTGTGGATATAGATACTTTGTACCTGTTTCCTCCAGCATCTTCACAAGGTCCTTTGTTGTTGTTCTGGGATTGATTTGCACTTTTTGCACCAAAGTAAGTTCATCTCCAGGAGACAGAACGCGTCTCCTTCCTGAGCGGTATGACGGCTGCGTGGTCCCATGGTGTTTATATTTGCATACTATTGTTTGTAGAGATGAATGTGGTACTTTCAGGCGTTTGGAATTTGCTCCCAAGGATAAACCAGACTTGTGGAGGTCTACAATTTTTTTTCTGAGGTCTTGGCTGATTTCTTTTGATTTTCCCATGATGTCAAGCAAAGAGGCACTGAGTTTGAAGGTAGGCCTTGAAGTACATCCACAGGTACACCTCCAATTAACTCAAATGATGTCAATTAGCCTATCAGAAGCTTCTAAAGTCATGACATCATTTTCTGGAATTTTCAAAGCTGTTTAAAGGCACAGTCAACTTAGTATATGTAAACTTCTGACCCACTGGAATTGTGATACAGTGAATTATAAGTGAAATAATCTGTCTGTAAACAATTGTTGGAAAAATTACTTAAACCAATTGTTGGACATCTACTTGTGTCATGCACAAAGTAGATGTCCTAACCGACTTGCCAAAACTATATTTTGTTAACAAGAAATTTGTGGAGTGGTTGAAAAACAAGTTTTAATGACTCCAACCTAAGTATAAGTAAACTTACGACTTAAACTGTATATACACTCAGGCCCGTTTATTAGGTACACCCCCCCCCTTCACAAAAATGGTTAGCTCCTACAGACACGTGGCCTGGCTTGCTATATAAAGCAGGCAGACTGGCATTGAGGCATTCAGTTACTGTTCGATTTAACGTTAGAATGGGCAAAACGAGAGACCTAAGCGACTTTGAGCCTGGTATGACCGTCGGTGTCAGGCGCCCAGTATCTCAGAAACGGCCAGCCTCCTGGGCTTTTCATGCACAACAGTGTCTAGGGTTTACAGAGAATGGTGCAACAAACAAAAAACATCCAGTCAGCGGCAGTCCTGTAGGCAAACACAGCTTGTTGACTGAGAGGTCGAAGGAGAATGGCAAGAATCGTGCAAGCTAACAGGCGGGCCACAAACAAGTCAGGATTTGGCGTAAGTAACATGAGTCCATGGCCCCATCCTGCCCGGTGTCAACGGTACAGGCTGGTGGCAGTGGTGTAATGGTGTGGGGAATGTCTTCCTGGCAAACGTCAGGTCCCTTGATAGTAATTGGGCAATGTTTCCATGCCCCAAAGAATTCAGGCAGTTCTGGAGGCAAAGGGGGGGTCCAACCCGGTACTAGATGGGTGTACCTAATAAACTGGCACTTGACTTGTCTGTGTTTATCTGAAAATAAATAACTGCATTGGAGTCATACAGTTTGTTAGGCATGCACACAGATGGGGAGAGAGAGAGGTGGTGCAATAATGTCTAATATTGACATTATCCCTTGTATTTTAGGGGGCAAACACTCAATAGAGTACCACAGTATGAGTCATAATACCCATAAACCCTAGAGGTCAAACAGGGAAATCGAGGCAAAGGTAAGAATCTCTGGATTAACTATATGTTAGCTAAATGTATACTGAACAAAAATATAAATGTAACATGCAACTATTTCAACGATTTTACAGAGTTACAGTTCATATAAGGAAATCAGTCAATTGAAATAAATTCATTAGGCCCTAATCTATGGATTTCACATGACTGGGCATAGGCCCACCCACTTGGGAGCCAGGCCCAGCCAATTTCCCCACAAAAGGGGACAGAAATACTCCTCAGTTTCATCAGCTGTCCGGTTGGCTGGTCTCAGATGATCCCCCAGGTGAAGAAGCCGGATGTGGAGGTCCTGGCCTGGCGTGGTTACAATGTGGTCTGCGGTTGTGAGGCCAGTTGGGCGTACTGCCAAATTCTCTAAAACGACATTGATGAACATTCAATTCTCTGGCAACAGCTCTGGTGGACATTCCTGCAGTCAGCATGTCAATTGCACGCACCCTCAAAACTTGAGACATCTGTGGCATTGTGTTGTGTGACAAAACTGCACATTTTAGAGTGGCCTTTTATTGTCCCCAGCACAAGGTGCACCTGTGTAATGATCATGCTGTTTAATCATCATCTTGATATGTCACACCTGTCAGGTGGATGGATCATCTTGGCAAAGGAAAAATGCTCACTAACAGGGATGAAAAAAAATTCTGCACAAAATCTGAGAGAAATAAGCTTTTTGTGCATATGGAACATTTCTGGAATATTTTATTTGAGCTCATGAAACATGGGACCAACGCTTACATTTCTTTAAATGGACAATTCTGTGAACTGTCTTGTGCATTTTTTAAATTGACACAATACCTGTTAGCAAAGGTATCTGCTAGAGATGACATGCAGGAGCTTGCAGGGATTTGAAGTTTTGCATGATGTCTACTTTAATGCTAATTAGCATTTTCGAATCAAAGAGTAAATAGAGCCGAATATATTGAGATTGACATGGTTATCAAAACGTCACACCAGGATGAGCCTACATGAAACACAGCCCTTATTTTAAGTGTTTCTAAAATCCCCTATGGGAAAAATGATGTTTTTTCTGTTTGCTACACAGGCTGAACGACAGCTCCCACAACCCAGAATTACTAGGAGAGGTGCACCAGTAACCACGAAGAGTAATAACGATATGCTTTACACACTTGTATAATACCTCCCCGTATCCGCTCTCTCTCCAGCCATCCACCAGCATTAAAATGTATGACAGAGGGTCTCCAGAGATCCTTCATAGAGAACAACAGCACGATACAGAAAAAATGTCAACAGTATCATCAGGCGTATGAGTGTTCGCACGTGTGTCTGTCTGAGTGGTCGGGGAGAGGTTCCCTTCTAAACTGGTCTTGGTCTGAAAATGAATCACTTTTTCCAGTTACTAGCTAATCAATATTAGTAACATGATTATTTATTCATAACAATTATTCATAAAACAAAGAGAGTGATGCACAAAACCTAATAGGACCAAAGTAAGTAGAGTTAAGATTAAGGCTTGGAACCATCATTTCCTGGAATGATTAGAAATCTATGCACGTAATATCGAGCACACCATACATGATGCAATTAATCAGTTTCACCATTATGTTGCGCATATTCAGCATATGATGCATTTATAGAGAAGTTTGACAGGTCAGTTATGCATACAATAAGAAAATCGCTTTGTCAAATGCATCATGCCAAATGTTGGAGTTGCATCAAAACTGAATAGGTCATCATATACACTGAGTGAACAAAACATCAGGAACACCTTCTCTTTCCATGACAGACTGACCAGGTGAAAGCTATGATCCCTTATTGATGTCACCGGTTAAATCCACTTCAATCAGTGTAGATGAAGAGGAGGAGAGACGTTAAAGAAGGATTTGAGACAGCCGTGAGACAGAAAATTGAGATATGGATTGTGTATGTTTGCCATTCAGAGGGTGAATGGGCAAGAACAAATATTTAAGTGCCTTTAAACGGGGTATGGTAGTAGGTGCCTGGCACACCAGTTTGAGTGTGTCAAGAACTGCAACGCTGGTGGGTTTTTCACGCTCAACTGTTTCCCGTGTGTATCAAGAATGGTCCACCACCCAAAGGACAGCCAGCCAACTTGACACAACAGTGTGAAGCATTGGAGTCAACATGGGCCAGCATCCCTGTGGAACGCTTTCGACACCTTGTTGAGTCCATGCACCAACGAATTTAGGCTGTTCTGAGTGCAAACGGGGGTGCAACTCAATATTAGGAAGGTGTTCCTAATGTTTCGCAAACTCAGTGTACATGGTTTTGCGTACACTTTTCTCGTCTCATGTTTAGTTATAAACATACATCAACTTTATTTTTGCTTTTTATACATAAAATCCCCTGGAGTGCTAGCAGCACAAATCACAACACTTTGAAAGAGTCTCAAATGGCACCCTATTCCTTAAACAGTGCACTTCTTTTGACCAGGGCCCATAGAGCTCTGGTCATAAAGTAGTGCACTATATAGGGAATAGAGCGTCATTTGAATCACAACACTTTGCCTTCAGAAATAACAATTTAACACAGAACACTTAGTTTACACACACAGAGAAACAGTGCTGATGAGGAAGACGAGGAGGCTGGTCGATCGAGTTGCCATGGAAACACGCGGGACAGAGATTACGCGGCGAGCGTTTGCGATGGCCAGATTAGGCGGAGACATAAAATCTCTCGCTCACTATCTTGCCGGTCGCACCCGGGCTTCCACTCCTCGGCCACTGAGGGTAAAAGACAGAATAAAAGTTAGAAGAGCAGGAAGGAAGAGAAAATTGAAGAATAAGCTCATTTTCTTCCATCCCTACTCTAACACGCCCCTGCTCTACGCTCTGTTCAAGTACTTACTATGAGAGGCAGCTACTGCTGGGCAATGCAGCTCCACCATTGGCTTAGCTGGCTATGTGCTTGTCAGAACCCAGCCTGTGAGGAGGAAGGAAACATACATTAATTAAAACAGTCAACCAACTAAACACAGTCAACCACAATTAGGTGGTGTGAGATTGGGGACAAAACAGAATAGTGCTCTACTTACGCTCCCTGTTCTCTCAGCAGGGACAAGAACTTACTAACTCTGTATTCAGGATCCATCTGGAAGACACACACACGTTAGCTCTCTGTGCATATGTCCATACATTGGCATACATTGTTTATATAGCCTCCTTTCCTATAAACTTGTTGAAAAGTACAGGCCCGGCACAGCAAAGGTTCACGTAGGGCTGTCTGTAATTGTCTGGGAAGGTGTGAGTGGGTGGCTTGGGGGGGGGGGTATTGGATCAACTGTAGGATAACAGGATGGAGTGATAAATCTGGTGATCTGGACAGCAGCAAGAGTCTTATGTCTGTTAGCGAGGGGGAGATCCAGCTCTGAGAGAGAGGGGCTCACAGAAACAATGTTATGTAACAATGCAGATATGTGGTAGCATTCAACTATGGTCATCTTGACTATGGCGTATTTATGATGGATATACAGCCAGTTTATTAGGTACACCATCCAGTTCACGAAAAATGGTGGCTGTGGCTTGCTATATAAAGCAGGCAGACAGGCATCGAGGCATTCAGTTATTGTTCAATTGAACGTTAGAATGGGCAAAACGAGAGACCTAAGCAACTGAGCGTGGTATGATCGTCGGTGTCAGGCGCCCAGTATCTCAGAAACAGCCAGCCTCCTGGGCTTTTCACGCACGACAGTGTCTAGGGTTTAAAGAGAATGGTGCAACAAACTAAAAACATCCAGTCAGCGGCAGTCCTGTGGGCAAAAACAGCTCGTTGATGAGAGGTCAAAGGAGAATGGCAAAAATCGTGCAAGCTAACAGGTGGGCCACAAACAGGCAAATAACGGTGCAGAACGGCATCTCGGAACTCACAACTCGTTGATCCTTGTCATGGATGGGCTATTGCAGCAGACGACCACACTGGGTTCCACTCCTATCAGCTAAAAACAAGAAGAAGCATCTCCAGTGGGCACGCGATCACCAACACTGGACAATTGAAGAGTGGAGAAACATCCCCTGGTCCGACGAATCCCAGTTCCTGCTGCGTCATGCTGATGGCAGAGTCAGGATTTGGCATAATCCTGCCTGGTGTCAACGGTACAGGCTGGTGGCGGTGGTGTAATGGTATGGGGAATGTTTTCCTGGCACACGTTAGGTCCCTTGTTACCAACTGAGCAACGTTTCTATGCCCCAAATAATTCAGGCTGTTCTGGAGGGGGGTCCGACCCAGTACTAGATGGGTGTACCTAATAAACTGGCCACTGAGTGTATATGATTGATTTGGACTGAACACGATTAGCTGTGTTACATAAAAGAAGTGGAATTTCAGACATTACCTCGAGTTCATGCTTTTCTATTGAGGAAACAGGATTTGAAGGGGAGGGGATTGGGTAAGAAAAGAACATGCACCCCTCTAGGGGTTGTTTCTGGACGGGGCCTAAGAGAGTAACAACCCTCACAACAGTAGATAAGACGTTTCCAAGGTGCGATGTGATCTTTATGTGTGGCATCCCTCTACTAGTCAGAGCATGTGAACACATAAGACAGGGAAGTATGCGGAGAACTATAGCAATTACATTTTTGGGGCTTACCACACAAATCATTGTTCAATCCAAACTTGTTTTAATGAAAGGTCGTAATTAACGGCAGGTTGTTTAAACTGAAACCAGACGGGATTCCATCTGTGACTCCCTAGACTGTGGTTGTCTAGGCCGTGTTTCTCCAACTCCCGCTCTGGAAGAGCTAAAGGGTGGGTGTAGGCTTTTGTTCCTGCCTAGCAGTAACACACCTGAACACGCTAATCGTGGTCCAGATTGAAGAAGGCCATAATTAGGTGATTATTTGATGGTTAGTGCTGGGCTGGAAAAAAAATGTGTCAACTAAACCGGGGCTTTGTCTCTCTCACCTGCACAGCCATCTCGATGACCATCGTCAGCTTCTTGATGCCGATCGACACATCCTGGCTCTTCACCGCCTTGGCAATGGCTGCCCGCTCCTTCTCCTGGAAACTACCCAGCATCTACAGCAGACAGAAAAGCAATTTAAAAACTCAAGCAACAAATCCATCACTATTTGTCACAACTTTAAAACCGGAGAGCAAGGAACATACATTTCCGTGTATGTGTGCGTGTGCGTGCATGCGCATGTGTGCGTGCGTGTGTGTGAACGAGTGTGTGTGTGAGCGACTGTGTATGTGCCTACCTCCAGAGCTTCAACCAGCTGCTCTCCTCTGGAGATGTTTGGGATGTGGATGGTGGTACTGAAGGCATCCAGCATCTCCATTTCCTGCAGCACGTCCTTCCTGCTGGTGGTGCCAATGATCAGCAGCTTACGGCCCTGTGTGGGGGGAAAACACATGATGGAGATGAAAATTAAGCTCAGTGCCAGCCAGAGCATCCTGTACCATATCATGTACGGAAGTGTATCAAACCCTTTTTAAAACGGCGTGCTTCACATCATCAACATCAATGGGTATAGGGACATTTGTCTGAAAAGGTGGGGTCCCTACTGCCTAATATGAGCCTTGTGGATTTTTATCAACCTTATGCATTTTTATTAAGCTTGTTTCTGTTAAGTCTCTGTCAGTCTCTCCACGGTGGACCACCTCTACATAGCTGCTTTAGTCTAGGTGACTCAATCAGGAAAGAGGCTGGTTTCTTTCTCCAGAGGCCCTAGTCGCTCGTTCGGGGCCAGAGGAGAGGAGAGAGGGGGATTATGGGCTGGCTGCCCCCCATGGTGCGGAGGGGGTGTGCCCATGCATGCAGATGAGGTACCACACAGGCGGCGGTGCTGCCAGGTCCCCCCCGGTCTCTCTCACAGAGCCCATTCTCCTCAGTTGTCCCCCCCCCCTCGAGGCAGGCCTCTCCTGGCCTCACCCCGGCCGGGCTCCCCGCTGGGCCTGGAGCTTCACAAGCCTGGAGAAACAGCCCCGGCTCCCATTCACACCCAGCACAACAGCCTGCCTGGACCAATACATTATCATACTCATTGACAAACATTTACAGCTGAACGTAGCCTAGGCCTACTGCCTTAAATGCAGTAGCGGCTTACATTCAGGAGATATAGCTCACACGCACAGAAACCCAGTGGTAAAGCTGTCCACTGTCCCACAACTAGGATACACTATGATTCACTCTGCATGGAAATGACTTTCATTACTGGGGGCATCAGTACGATCTGCTGACATCGGTCTGCCACTGGCAAAATGACAACTAGAGCATAAGCACAGAAACATTTCACTGCTTAGAGTAAACACACACACTCTCTCTCACACACACACGCAAACACATATTCAAGTAAGTGCCGCAGTCCACAGAATACTGACTTTGGGAGGGGGTTTCTTGAGGAGAACCAGTAGAGCTTGAAGGACCATGTTTGAGAAACGAGGGCCAATCGGAACATAATCTGAGAACAAGAACAAGGTTCACAAAGAGAGAAGGAGAATTTAGAATAAATATTCCGACCTCATCTGTGGACTTCTACCATCAAAGTGATGCTTGGGTGGAAAACAGAAGAGCATGGTTTTCCAACACATGGTTCTTTGAGAAGGTCGGAAGCAAACTACCCAGTGTTTAATGTATGTTACAACCCTGAACTTAAAAGGAAACTTTTTAAAAGGAAACTTTTAAAAATGAAAAGAAGAATAGTGTAACCACAATGCCAGCAGGACCTTACCCAGCAAGCGTTCAATGTCATCCACCACTACACAGCTCAGCTGGGACTTGTAGGCATCTTCAAATATCTGGAACAAAGAGGGTGGTCAAGACACAGGTACTGACACAGGTTTGTGTGTGTGTGTGTCCCTTTCCTCACCTTCTTGATGGCCTGGCACTTAGCGATTTCGGAGTGACCGATCATCTTGTCAGGAGAACAGATCTTTATAAAGGGAAACTGGGATTCCTCTGAGATCTTAGCTGCTAGAGCCGTCTTTCCACTGTTGGGGGGACCTAGGAGAGAGCATAGCATACTATATATACCGCCATACTGTATTTTGAACCAAAGGACATCTTAATGACATGATTATTTGAATAAATATTTTTATAAATATTATACTTTATTATCAGTTTGCTTAAATATATTTTTCGGCTCTTATAATGCCAAACGTCAAATAACTATGGGAAATTGATTTCTTTTATATATCTTTATTTTACCATCTTCATGCTAGTGTCCCTTTTAGCATTAAAACTTTAATTAAATACTATAGAACATTGTAACAGTTGTTGGTGCCATTGCTTGTCTTTGTGTCTGTGACTTACCTTTCTTTCATTAACACTTGCCTTTTCCTACAAGAACTGACTTTGCTGAGAGCTGCTTTGTTGAGGGAAGCTTTACATACTATGACTGTGAGATGTGTTTGTCGTCCCCAGCTACCTTAAGATGAATGCACTAACTAAGTCGATCTGGATAAAAGTGTCTGCTAACTGATTCAAATGTAAAAATTGTAAGTGTGTGTGTGTGTCTCTCTTACCCTCCAGTAGCACAGACACCAGTGGTGTGCGGTCGCTGTTCTTGGTCTGCTGCACCAGCAGCTCCCCGTCATCCAGCACAGCCGTCACCGGGTCGCCCCACTTAATGATGCCGTTCATGATGTAGCTGGCATAGTCCTCCGAGTTGGTACCAAATGCCTGGCACACAGAGAGAGAGAGAGAGAGCGAGAGAGAGAGAGAGAGAGATCCACTAAACCAGGGTTCCCAAATAGGAAGCCTGCTGGCCAAATTCAGCCCACGTGTGATTTTATTTATCCCCCCCCCAAGTTTTCTGATTAAAAAATGTTTGTTCTTGAACATAGAAGACTGTAAAATCACCAGGAAATGAGCTCAAAGTGATAATGAAGGAAAAAGTTCCCAAGTATTCCCACGCATAAATAAAGAGGCATATGTGATTGCATCCCAATGTAATCAAGGTTTGAAATGATTCTGTTTTTGTCAAATACTATATCTGTTTGGGATTATTGCGGTCAATTTGCAGTGTACAAATTATTTATTACTATGTTCTGGCCAACCGACCATCTGCTCAAAGAAAAATCGTCCCATAGCTGAATGTAATAGGGGACCCTTGCACTTAACCTTCCACAGCCTTAAAGAGTCCCTTATTAAAATCACTTCTTAAAAATTCTGAAAATGATTTTAAAAAATCTAATTCCCTGCGTATACTGGACATTGCCATCAACTGGAAGTGATTATGAAATTGTTGGAAGTCCAAATGTTGGAGGAGGACTTTTGGATGTAGGCAATTGTAAAGAGAGAGGGCTGGAGAATGGTAGAGTGAGAGGGCTGGAAAATGGTAAAGAGAGAGGGCTGGAGAACGGTAAAGAGAGAGGGCTGGAGAATTGGAAAGAGCGAGGGCTGGAGAACAGTAAAGAGATGGAGGAAGGAAGGAGTCTACTCACAGGTTTGATGTCGTTGTCCAGTGAGGCCAGGAAGTCGTCTCTGTGGACCTGCAGATTCTCAGCCTTCTCCAGGTCCACCTCCACGGTGGCACTGGCCTGCAGGGGGACATGTTATTAGGATGGTTCAATACAGATGGTTAATAATAATGTTCAACTAACTATAAACAAACTGTTCGACTAACTTTAACGCTAAACCCTTACCCTAGATTATTAATAGCTCAGTGATATCGAGGAGTATAGACAAAATGTTAGAGATAATCATTGATCAGTATCGTATCTACCTTAATTTAGTCCTGTAACGATGACAAGGTAATAGTGTTGTTGGTTTGGACTTTTAGGTCTTACTGATTTAGCCCACACACACACAGCCAGATTAAGCGAGGTGCTAGTCTGTTAAGTGGTCTGCCCCCCACCACACTCCTGGACCATATTAGAGGGTGATGACATGGACAGACAAGGGCTTACACAGGTGCAATGGCTGGAGGGCTCCCTCCCTCTGTCCTCATCACCCGTTTTCTCCCTCCCTCCCCCTCGTCCACCCAGACCAGAGTTGTCTGACCTTTCCATTCTGAGGGAGCACTTTGTCTCATGACTGATTGTGAAATACCTACGAGACCTACAGCCTCTTAACGCATAAAGATTGTTAGTTGTAGAGTTAATGTTGAGTAGGAGAGAAAAATATCTAGGCCAGGGCTGCCCAACCCTCTTTCTGGAGCTCTACCATCCTGTAGGTTTTCAGTTTAACCCTAACCTAACATACCTGAAATGACTACTTAAGGTCTTGGTGAGCAGCTAATAAGTAGAATCAGGTGTGCTAAATTAGGGTTGGACTGAAAACCTACAGGACGTTAGATCTCCAACCAAGAGGGTTGGGCAGCTCTGATCTAGGCTAATGAAAATGGCCGACTGTGTGTGATAGTGACCTTGATATGTCGGTTCATGGCGGTGGACTGGGCAGCTCTGACCAGCCCCTCCAGCTCGGCTCCGCTGTAGTTCTTGGTCTCAGCGGCCAGCTCGCTGACGTCCACGTCACTTCCCAGCAGGTTGAACTGACGCATCTTAGCCGTGTGGATGTTGAGGATCTGGACACGCCCCTTCTCATCAGGCAAACCTGGGGGAGGAAGAGAGAGGGGAAACGTTGTGTGTTTTTTACAGTGTAACTGCATACTGTACAAGGGATGGACAAGTTGAAATGTCTGGGTGTTGGTTGTCATGTAAACGGTACAACATCTATGAATAAGAATGTCTTTCTCAGAAGAAAATAAACTACCTGAAAACAAACTAAAACCTGAATACAGTAACCGAACAAAAATCAAGCCAGGTCTTTGGTTAGGCTGGATGCTTTGTGGTGTACTACGTTGTGCTTTCTTACCGATCTCCATTTTGACTTCCAACCTGCCTGGTCTCAACAAGGCCTCGTCTATCAGGTCCGGCCTGTTGGTCATTCCTAAGAGGCACAGATGAGGGAGAAGGAGAGGGAGGATGAGATGGAGGGAGAAGGAGAGGGAGGATGAGATGGAGAGAGGAGAGAGGGAGGATGAGATGGAGAGAGGAGAGAGGGAGGATGAGATGGAGAGAGAAGAGAGGGAGGATGAGATGGAGAGAGAAGAGAGGGAGGATGAGATGGAGAGAGAAGAGAAGAGAGGGAGGATGAGATGGAGAGAGAAGAGAAGAGAGGGAGGATGAGATGGAGAGAGAAGAGAGGAGAGGGAGGATGAGATGGAGAGGAGAGAGGAGAGGGAGGATGAGATGGAGAGGAGAGAGGAGAGGGAGGATGAGATGGAGAGGAGAGAGGAGAGGGAGGATGAGATGGAGAGGAGAGAGGAGAGGGAGGATGAGATGGAGAGGAGAGAGGAGAGGGAGGATGAGATGGAGAGAGAAGAGAGGGAGGATGAGATGGAGAGAGAAGAGAGGGAGGATGAGATGGAGAGAGAAGAGAGGGAGGATGAGATGGAGAGAGAAGAGAGGGAGGATGAGATGGAGAGAGGGAGGATGAGATGGAGAGAGAAGAGAGGGAGGGCAAGAAAGGCATAGCTCAGATAATCCCGCTCATCTTCTCAGAGCACAACTCGACCGGTCAGTCAAGCAGACAGTGGCTGTACTACCTACTATTTAGAAAGTACTGTTTAGTAAAAACCTTTGCAGTAAGCTACTCAACCATACTGAAAAGGCGTAATCTAATGTGCAATCCCGCTTGTTGCGCGGCATTTACCGTATTCATTTTTGTAGAGTGTCCCCTATTCTGCCCCCTATTGATTAACTGATCTTATAAACTGGTTGGTTCGAGCCCTGAACGCTGATTGGCTGACAGTCGTGGTATGTCAGACCATATACCATGGGTATTACAAAACATTTATTTTTACGGTTCTAATTACATTGGTAACCAGTTTATAATAGCAATAAGGCACCTCAGGGGTTTGTGGTATATGGCCAACATACCACGGCTAAGGGCTGTATCCAGGCACTCCGCGTTGCGTCGTGATTAAGAACAGCCCTTAGCCATGGTATATTGGCCATATACCACACCCTCTCGGGCATTATTGCTTAATTATACTAAACAAAGATAAATAACTTACATTTTTCTAAACTAATCGAATCTGTAAGTGGTTGGACTTTTTGCAACCATTCGGAGATGGTTGTTCCAGTTTAGATGGTTTAGGTAGTCTTGTTTGACAAGCTCTTCACCATAGAAGTCGTTCTGAATGCAGGTTGTGGGTATTACAAAGTTCCAATTGTTGAATATCCTCTCTCTGGCTGGATTCCAATAGGAATTACAAATGACTTCACTAGCCAGCATATTGTGACTTGCAGATCTGATATGGCCCATGAGCCAGGATCATCAGACCACAATGTTAGGGGAAAACTAGGCCATAACTAAAGGCCTTATGAAATGTCTAATATATGGTCATAAATGGTTTACTTTTTATTCAAACACATTCACTTAGGCAGTCACTTGGTAAAGGTTTCAGGACTAGAAGTTATTGACTGCAAAAAACATGTCTCTGTCACTAACAAACACAGTCATGGGTCGGTATGTCTAACATTCACTTGAAAGGCATGCTGGGAAATTTGTAAATAAGGCTCTACACCCTACAATGTTAAAACACCCCCCAAAATTACTTTACCACTACTAAGTGTTAATTTAAAGCTGCAGTATGTAACTTTTTGGGCGACCCGACAAAATTCACATAAAAATGTGTGTTCTGGCTCTGTCATTCTCATTGAAAAAAAGTCTAGAAGTGGTAGATATGTTCTATGTGCGCTATTTCTATGTTTCCCATTTTAAAGTTTTGTTTTTGCGTCTTTTACTTTCGGGTTTGTACACCAGCTTCAAACAGCTGAAAATACAATATTTTTGGGTTATGGATAATATATTTCACAGAGATTTAGATAGTACAAGGATTCTCTACACTATACTTACTTGTTTCGGTAGATAAACTGAAATTAGACGAACTATTAGAATTTTTGCAACCAGGAAATGGTGGAGCGATTTCTGCATAGTGCATCTTTAAGTCGGAATTTGCAACACCCACAGTTAGGGACCCCAGCACTTTGAAAAGTGTTACTTTAACACAATTTCAGTAGGTCACATACAGTGGGGAAAAAAAGTATTTAGTCAGCCACCAATTGTGCAAGTTCTCCCAGTTAAAAAGATGAGAGAGGCCTGTAATTTTCATCATAGGTACACGTCAACTATGACAGACAAATTGAGGAAAAAAAATCCAGAAAATCACATTGTAGGATTTTTTATGAATTTATTTGCAAATTATGGTGGAAAATAAGTATTTGGTCACCTACAAACAAGCAAGATTTCTGGCTCTCACAGACCTGTAACTTCTTCTTTAAGAGGCTCCTCTGTCCTCCACTCGTTACCTGTATTAATGGCACCTGTTTGAACTTGTTATCAGTATAAAAGACACCTGTCCACAACCTCAAACAGTCACACTCCAAACTCCACTATGGCCATGACCAAAGAGCTGTCAAAGGACACCAGAAACAAAATTGTAGACCCGCACCAGGCTGGGAAGACTGAATCTGCAATAGGTAAGCAGCTTGGTTTGAAGAAATCAACTGTGGGAGCAATTATTAGGAAATGGAAGACATACAAGACCACTGATAATCTCCCTCGATCTGGGGCTCCACGCAGGATCTCACCCCGTGGGGTCAAAATGATCACAAGAACGGTGAGCAAAAATCCCAGAACCACACGGGGGGACCTAGTGAATGACCTGCAGAGAGCTGGGACCAAAGTAACAAAGCCTACTATCAGTAACACACTACGCCACCAGGGACTCAAATCCTGCAGTGCCAGACGTGTCCCCCTGCTTAAGCCAGTACATGTCCAGGCCCGTCTGAAGTTTGCTAGAGTGCATTTGGATGATCCAGAAGAGGATTGGGAGAATGTCATATGGTCAGATGAAACCAAAATATAACTTTTTGGTAAAACTCAACTTGTCGTGTTTGGAGGACAAAGAATGCTGAGTTGCATCCAAAGAACACCATACCTACTGTGAAGCATGGGGGTGGAAACATCATGCTTTGGGGCTGTTTTTCTGCAAAGGGACCAGGACAACTGATCTGTGTAAAGGAAAGAATGAATGGGGCCATGTATCGTGAGATTTTGAGTGAAAACCTCCTTCCATCAGCAAGGGCATTGAAGATGAAACGTGGCTGGGTCTTTCAGCATGACAATGATCCCAAACACACCGCCCGGGCAACGAAGGAGTGGATTCGTAAGAAGCATTTCAAGGTCCTGGAGTGGCCTAGCCAGTCTCCAGATCTCAACCCCATAGAAAATCTTTGGAGGGAGTTGAAAGTCCGTGTTGCCCAGCGACAGCCCCAAAACATCACTGCTCTAGAGGAGATCTGCATGGAGGAATGGGCCAAAATACCAGCAACAGTGTGTGAAAACCTTGTGAAGACTTACAGAAAACGTTTGACCTGTGTCATTGCCAACAAAGGGTATATAACAAAGTATTGAGAAACTTTTGTTATTGACCAAATACTTATTTTCCACCATAATTTGCAAATAAATTCATAAAAAATCCTACAATGTGATTTTCTAGGAAAAAAAGTATCCTTTTGTTGGTCATAGTTGACGTGTACCTATGATGAAAATTACAGGCCTCTCATCTTTTTAAGTGGGAGAACTTGCACAATTGGTGGCTGACTAAATAAAAAAATTCCCCACTGTATACACACACTAAGAAACTGTTGAATTTAACACTGTGGGTGTTACAATTCTGATCTCAAATTTGCTATGTATTTAGAACGCAAGTATAAGTATTCGGCCTGTATGGCCTGTATGTGTGTATGTGTTTCTGTGCACACGTATGTGTATGCGCACGTATGTGTGTGTGTATGCTCATGTATATGTGTGTGTTTACCTATGACCAGGATATTGTTGAGCTGCTCTACTCCGTCTATCTTGGACAGCAGCTGGTTGACCACTGTGTCGTGGACGCCCGTGCTGCCCGCCATGCTGCCACGCTGCTTACAGATGGCGTCGATCTCATCAAAGATGATGATGTGCAGCCCACTGTTGGCGCCCAGCTATGGGAAGCAGAGAGATATGGGTGAATGAAGGAGAAGGAAGGATACCAATGGTCTCACACAGTATATTTTTTATTTATTTTTATTTTTCACCTTTATTTAACCAGGTAAGCCAGTTGAGAACAAGTTCTCATTTACAACTGCGACCTGGCCAAGATAAAGTAAAGCAGTGCGATAAAAACAACAACACAGAGTTACATATGGGGTAAAACAAAACATAAAGTCAAAAATACAACAGAAAATATATATACAGTGTGTGCAAATGTAGCAAGTTAGGGAGGTAAGGCAATAAATAGGCCATAGTGCAAAATAATTACAATTAGTATTAACACTGGAACGATAGATGTTCAAGAGATGATGTGCAAATAGAGATACTGGGGTGCAAATGAGCAAAATAAATAACATATGGGGATGAGATAGTTGGGTGGGCTAATTTCAGATGGGCTGTGTACAGGTGCAGTGATCGGTAAGGTGCTCTGACAACTGATGCTTAAAGTTAGTGAGGGAGATAAGAGTCTCCAGCTTCAGAGATTTTTGCAGTTCGTTCCAGTCATTGGCAGCAGAGAACTGGAAGGAATGGCGGCCAAAGGAGGTCAATGCAGTGCTAACTAGGGAGAGTATGTAGAATGTCTACCACTCGCAGCCGTGTCTTCTCTGGGCTAAATTCTCCTTGGTGTGACCAGAGTGAAAACTAAAACCCTTTCAAAGCCTCCACATCCTCCCTCTGCTCTGGCATGGAGGGACAGAGTCTGCCCAAACAGAGAAAGAGAGAGAGAGAGAGAGACAGAGAGAGAAAGCGAGAAAGAGAGAGAAAGCGAGCGAGCGAGAAAGTGAGAGAGAGAAAGCGCAAGAAAGCGAGCGAACGAGAGAGAAAGTGAGAGAAAGCGAGAGAAAGCGAGAGAGAGAGAAAGCGGTAGAGAGAGATAAAGCGAGAGAATGCGAGAGAGAAAGTGAGAGAGTGCGTGCGAGAGAAAGAGAGAGCGCGAGGTAAGAGACCGAAAGCAAGAGATAGAGAGAGCAGGGTGGGGGGTTATCTGTCCATCTCTGGCCCTGTCAGTCTCCAGACATAGCATTTAAAGCAGGTGTGGAGCTGGGCTTATTGTGGGCTAGGTGAGAGAGGGGGACAGAGAGGGGGGCAGAGATAACCCAGCACCTCATTAGGTGGTGAGGAGTGAGGCCGTCACTGTCACACCGGCGTCACCATGGGGGCTCAATACACAACTGTCCCCCAGTATGGAGAAACCCAATGACTTTTCCACCGTTATTATTACTAATATGCCTCCTTAAAGGGCAAATCAATCTTCTGCAGGATAAATGAGCTTCTCCGTGTGGAAATGTGTGATGTTTATCTGTGTTTCGTGGAGTAGGCTGCATATTGGCCTGAGGATAAGGAATCCATTTAGTATGACATCTATTTGATTGACTCGTTATCAGGTATGTTGTGCTTGATAACCACAGGAGTAATTGCATTGAAGGTACTGGGTGTATTTAATGACATACACAGTTGATTTACTGGTGTGTGTGTATGATTTTTTCCTCTCACCCTCTTCTGCTCGTCCTCTGCGTCGGCGAACAGCTTCCTGATGTTGGCCTCGGATTCTCCCACGTACTTGTTGAGGATCTCAGGGCCGTTGACCACCTTGGGCTCGCGGGCGTTCAGCATCTTCCCAATCTGCCTGGCCATCAGAGTCTTACCACAGCCAGGAGGCCCGAACAACAGGATGCCCTTCACGTGCTTACAGCCTGCCAGGGAGGGACAGAGACAAAAAGTTAATAAAAACACATCAGACTTGGTGTGAATGGTTTATGTGCGTCACAATCGTATCAGTCGGTGAGAAAAGGCCTTAAGCGACTTTAGCACTCTATACTTCCAGGGGCTATTTCTCCAATGCATTGTTTGAGGTGACTTTTGCCTTAAAGTCATTATCCGATCTCATCTCTGATTCATGTCAAACCCACATATG